>NC_058085.1:361388815-361647979 GCF_014858855.1 Bufo gargarizans
ATATATCTACAAAATGAACTTATCGGACCAATCAAAGGATTGATAGACACTGGATCACAAGCCACCATTTTATCTTACACCTATTTCAAACAAGTTTCAGATTTAACATCAAATAAGCCACGATTAAGGTCATTTGATGGCTCTTTGATAAGTGTAGGTGGAAATGCCTTACAGGTAAAAGGAACATCCTGGTTGACATTTAAGATTGGCAAGAAGACAATTAGACATCCCACATTGATTGTGGATCTTCCATATGATCGGATGATCATAGGAATCGATTTATTAAAAAGATTGAGTCCCATAGTTGATTTCATTAATGAAGCAGTATGGACTCAGGTGAAGGCACCCATTGCCTATGAATACTCTTGCAACACACAAGCACAACGCAGTTGTCATGTGATTGAAGAGAAACCTAACTCTATTGAAGTGCATTTCAGGAACAATCAAATACCGGAGGTCACAATCCTGAAGAATGGTAAGCCTGAGGAAGATATCAATGGTGCTGCTCACACCATTACCATCCAGAGGGACAAAATCAAAAAGGTAACTCTGGATGATGATCTATTAACCATTTCTCTTGAAAGGGGGAATCAAGAAGTCTTGGACCTGACCAGGCACATTCAATCGATGGTACGGATTGAAAAGGTCAATGACAGTTTATTGATTCCCGTACAGGTAAACAATATAGCCCGGGTGAAATATGCCAAGTTGGATCTGAAATCCGAAGCGAGTTACATAAGCCTAGGACTTTTAAAACAGATCACCAACCCTAAAATGATTAAGAGTTCCTCTCCACAGGACCAATGGATTCATGATCTGGATGGAGATTTCCAGAGTCATAATATTGTTGCAAGATGTGTTTTATCTATCTCCATAGGAAGTAAAACTACGGAGCACGTTTTCATCGTGATAAATGAACCACGGTATCAAATGTATATAGGTAATGACCTTCTGCACCGATTTGCCATACAGATTGACATGGTAAATAACACCTTATGGTCCAGATTGCCGGGAAACCCAGAGGGGTTCCAGGATGAAGAACAAGCCTTACGATGGGGACAACAGATGCCCTATGCCGTAAGTATCATGGTTTCTGAGGAAGTTGAAATTCCTGAAGGATGCAAACCATTTCTTCTCCCCATTAAAGTAAAGAAGGGACAAAAGCTGAAGAACGCAGACGCGTTGATCTGTTTATCCAACAGAATGCAGCAACTCGGCCTAAAGGTAAAACCTAATCCACTGATAAACATCCATCAGGATCAATTACACATGGTAATTCATAATATGGTTCCCCATAGCATATCCCTACAAAAGGACACCGTAATTGGTTTAGCTATGGATTCGGAATACTACACGTTTGGATTCCAAAATGATGTTATTGGAATAATTCCTGATGAATACCTGACAGAGGAACAAACAGTGGAACAACATTTTTCCTCAACCCCTGAGGGGTTATTTAACATACACTCTGTTTATCCTTTCAGCTCTGAAGAAGGTACATGCCACATCGAAGAGTCATCATTAGTTTTCAACCATGAGATCGATGAAAAAGAGTATGAATCATACCAGCAAGGAAAGGATAAGGTACGCTACACCCAGAACGATTTAACTAGTGAGCTTGAAGAAGCTTATGAGTTAAGTCAGCCTGAGATTTTCCCAGAATTTCAGGAGCGGGTGGAAGAACAAATCTCCATGGCTGACGCATGCTCCGACGAGTCGAAGCGTCAACGGCTAAAGGAGCTCTTCGCAGAGTTCCAGGAGATGTTTGCCAAGGATTCTTATGACTGTGGGGAAACAAACCTACACGTTACAAGAATCCAAACAGATCCCGATGCACCCCCTGTTTTTGTCAAACAATACCGACTTCCGCTGGCGGCTTACGAGTCACTATCGGGAATCGTCAAGAACTTGGAGGAAAGGGGTATCATCCGTCCAGTACACAGTTCATTCAATCATCCGATACTTGGAGTCCTCAAACCTAATGGTCAATTTCGTCTCTGCTCGGACCTAAGACAGTTGAACAAACGTGTTTATATGTCCGGATGGCCCGTGCCATATATTGACCAAAGTTTGGCACAAATACAAGGATCCAAAATCTTCACTGCCCTTGACTGTGCACAAGGATATTGGACGATTAAGATAGATGAAAGGGATCAGTACAAACTGGCCTTTACATTTGGCAAACGACAGTATGCATGGACCCGATTGCCCTTCGGGTACATAAATGCGGGCCATGAATTTGCAGTGTTCATGCATAAGGCAATGCCTGATGCCGCTGAACGAGGTACCTTATCCTATGTGGATGACATCCTGATCAAAAGTACAACTTTTGAGGAACATATTCAGGAATTGAGGCATGTACTAACCCAGCTGAGGAAAGCAGGTGTAAAACTTTCTTTACAGAAGGCTCAATGGTGTCGGACCAAGGTTAATTTCCTAGGTCATGAAGTCACTGCGGATGGAATTAACCCACAGAAAAAGAAGGTGGAAGCAGTGACCAAGACAAAATCTCCTACAAATCTCAAGGAGTTGAGATCATTCCTGGGTATGATGAACTACTCACGTAAGTTCATAGATAATTATGCCGAAATTACAAAACCTCTTTTACAGTTGCTAAAGAAAGGAGTAAAGGAATGGAGTGAGCGTCATGAGCAAGCTGTAACTGAGCTCAAGGCCAAACTTATCCAGGCTCCATGCCTTGCTTATCCAGAAGGGGGAAAACCTTTCTTTGTGGAAACAGGTTTCACTGATAAAAGCATAAGTGCAGTTCTTTTCCAAAAACAGGAAAATCGAAACAAGATCATCGCCTATGCCAGCAAGTCCTTGTCACCAGTAGAGGTAAAATTCAATAGCTGTGAAAAAGCATTATTGTCAACTGTATGGGCTTTGCAATATTTTAGGAGTTTTATCCAAGGCGAAAGGATCATTGTGGAGACCGCACACCAGCCACTGCAATACTTGCAGAGTGATCGTATAAGAGATGGAAACTTGTCAAACAGCAGGATAACCGCCTGGACAATGTCCTTAATGGGATGGCCATTGGAGATCAGGTACAAACAAAATAATAAAAACCCAGTTGCTCAGGGATTAGCAGAACTCCATGACTGTACCAATACGGAACATAAAGGTGAGACAACGGAAAATGATTTCCTGGAGGAACAATCATCATCACCATATAAATCTCATGAAGAGGAGTACTGCAAATCATTACCATGTGTGTATGTAGACGGCTGTTCCTTCCACGCTGATGAAGGATCCGAACGTACATTGGTTGCAGGTATTGGAGTCGTGTGGAATAATACATTCCTAGATGTATCCGTTGGATACAAAATTGGTTCTAAAAGCAGCCAGGTTGCAGAGCTTACTGCTGTGTACAAAGCCGTACAAATGGCTATCGAATATGATATTAAGGAGTTTGTAATCATCACAGATTCTGATTATGTTCGTAACAGCTTTGTGGAGTACTTTCCCGGATGGAAAAGATCCGACATGATGAGAAGTAACAACAAGCCAGTAAAGCATGGTAAGATGTTTTGTAAAATTGATGAGATGGTTACCGTCCACAGTCTTATCGTTTATTGGAAGAAGGTAAGAGGTCATTCAAAATATCCAGGCATGGATAAAGAGGGGAATGACCTAGCAGATTCCCTTGCCAAGCAAGCAGCCATTGACGGAGAAGTCTTTGATGTTGACGACCTCATGGGAACTGTCCAAGTGGATGCTATGACAAGGAGTCAGGCCCAAAAGGGAGCTGAAGCCAATGTGGCACAGTGGAGCCAAGATTCCCCTAGTGAAGATCTCATTGCGAGCCAAAAGGGGGATCCGATTATTGGTCTCTTTTATAAATACATTGAGGATCCACACAACTGTCCCATAACCACGGAAGACTGTATGGATAACGAGGAGTTACGAATTTTGATGAAAGGTAAGTCCCAATTCTCATTACAGGATGGATTACTGATAAGGACCTCGAAGAACGGTATCACACAATGGGTAGTACCTGCAGCATACCGAGGTCTGATGTTGCAACATGCACATGATGCCCCAACCGCTGGTCATCGAGGTGAGAAAATAACGTACGAGTTACTACGGGACTACACTTACTGGCCACATATGCTACAAGATGTGCGAACATATTGTCACGGATGTCTAATCTGCCCTCAATTCCAGCCACAAGGACCCACTCATCGGGCACCGCTGATGAAAAGGGGGATGTCCATGCCATGGTCAGACATCCAAATTGACTTCATTGGACCAGTAACAACCTCATCAAAAGGAAACAAGTATATGTTAACCGTAACTTGTCTGTTCACCAAATGGGTGGAATGTTTGCCGTGCAAAACATGCAGTTCAAGCGTATGTGCATCTCTGCTCATTAACCACGTATTTTCTAGATTTGGTCTTCCCCAGCGCATTGAATCCGATCGTGGAAGTCACTTCACCAGTGAGGTGATGACAAAGATGTGGGAAATCCTGGGGGTAAAGAGGAAGCTACATATAGCTTATCGACCAGCCTCTAGTGGTGGAGTAGAACGTTACAACCAGTCCATTGTAAACATCCTGAAAAAGTTTGTCAATGAATCTGGTAAGGACTGGGATGTCAAGTTGCCTTTGGTGCTTATGGCCATCAGAGCCACCCCAAGCGCAGCAACTAAGCTTTCTCCCTTTGAGATGATCACGGGAAGGAAGATGGTGTTACCCCAGCATTTACTTTACAGAACAACGGACCATAACTTGATCAATGCTACAACATCGCATCAGTATGTGGAAAATTTACGCAAGCACCTTCAGCATGCTTTTGCGTTCGCACAGAAGAATATAGAGAAAGCCGCAATGAGTGCTAAGACATACTACGATCTGAAGACTACACAGAAGGAGTATCAAATTTCTGATCGGGTATATCTCTATAACTTCGCTCGGGATCAAGTGAAGGAGAGAAAATTCCTACCTTCCTGGAAAGGTCCCTATGTCATCACTGACAAATTATCTCCAGTGGTCTATAAGATCAAAATCCCTAAGGGGGATGAGTTTGTTGAAAAATGGGTGCACATTAATCAGCTACGTGTTTGTCACCCTAGTGCACGACTTCGAGAGATTGAAGGAGTTGGATGAAAAGAGGTGAAGAGACTTTATGGTTCCAGCTAAAGACGGAAATAAGGATTGGTATCGTATGAACTAAAAAGTGTTATCTATTATTGTACATCTTTAACTCATACTAACCCATCCTGATGTATGTTTCCTCTGTAACAAAATGTCTCCTAACTCACCTCTGAAACCAGAACTTACTTTGTCCAAGAAAAGAACTTATGCCAATCAGAGGTATATGGTATTAGTAACTCTTTTCTTGCAGGATAAAGTTGAAAAGTGTATGTACTCATATGTGTCATACAATATTTTAGGGGCGTAAGATGTCATCAAAGATGATTGCCATTATCTACGTCGTCCTGATCTTGGGGAAGAAGTTCCACGCTGAGCCGATTGCTGTGCCAGGTCCTTCGTCCGGAATCATGCTACAAGACACCGCGGGGTTCATATTGACGAACAAGAGGATATTATCCCAGAAGATCTACAGCAGCCTGGATCCTCGCATCTTCGTCGAAAAACAACTCAACATGTCTGAGATCCTGTCGACGGAGCTCCAATCCTGGTACCAGATGCACATCGGATATTTCCAAGAACGGATTACGCAGATCCTGGAACAAGCAAGGAAGACCTTGACCAAAGAAGAGTTTTCTACAGACCAAAGCGATTCATATTTTTGCAATCGTAGCCGCCATAATCTTTGGCATAGTGGGCACTGTTATTACTACCGGTGTGACAGTTACCGATTCCATCTCTATCAAGACATTGGAACTTGAAGTTGGTTCATTGAAAAGGAACCTATTAAACATTCATGTGGAGATGGAGAATCAAAACAAACCTTTATCGAACTTATATCCTGTTTTGCAGGATCTATAGGATGTTTGAATTTGTGTCCCATCCAAGTCATGCGTTAGATAAGGTTCTCCAGAAGAACTTTAACCAAGCTCTGGTTGGAACACTATAAGCCAAGTCTACGCATCGAAGAAAATATATGAAGAGCCCTTTATTACATTCCAAATGCATTCACATGTTATGGAATATTTTGGAATGAAGGGGGATTTGTCGGGCATATTCATATCTGCACATTAAGGTCTGACAATATTAGAACCAAAATGGAGATTCACATTACCTTTAAGAGGCCAAAAACTCTGCTGGAATAAGCCAGAGAAGGAATGGTCACTGGCATACAATGTATATTGTTTTAAAAGTTATTGCCAACAGATGTGGTATCTTAGAGATTGTAATGGGTCTCACATGAACTATCTCAAATACCGGGGTCAAGAGAGGTTATTGCTTAAAAACACTGATCTCATTGAGGGGATATAGCAAGTTGTTGTTTTTCTTCTCTTAAAAATGGTCTATTCAGAGGAGCTGATATTTCAAACATCATTAGTCAATAGCTGTGACAATTAGGTGTATACAAACCAGGGCAAAAGCTAGAAGTTTATGGTTCTCTTATCTGACCATAAATAAGATGGTCTGTTGACTGTCAAAATGGATCCGTGATGTCTGGGAAAGTGATCCTAAAGTGTCAGAAAGAATACCTCCTAATTGATTTAAGTTGGGAGAGACCAAAGGTTAAGAGGTGTACTAAAGCCAGATATATATGTTAATTCTAAAAATTGCTATATGATACAACAGTGCCATCAAGTGGTAGATGGGCAGAAAGAATGTCAATTAAATGACATCATCCCCATGATTACCATACGTAACACCCACCTTATCTAATTGGGAATCCCTAATCCAAGAGGGGATGGGCATAGATAAGGATGAGGATATCTAAGGCAGTTTTTGGAGAAAAAAAGAAGAAACTAAGATCACTTGAAAAATCACTTGAGGCAAAGAGGACTGGAGCCAAACATCACTTGGAACTTCTTCAGGGAGAACACTTGGGAATTGATACATCAGCATCACTTCACACACCAGGAACATACCACAGGACGGGATAGATCTGAATCTTGGAAAGCTGGGTCCCTTCTAAAAGCTCTTTATCCCAAAGCAAGGGGTAATGTATAATATATTTTACTTGCAGTAATTATAAATCGCTCCAATTGGCATATAGTTGAGACCCCATTATTAGTGGGTCTATAGTGTTAAAACAATAATTTTATGGGAAATTTTAATGAACGTGCACATCATTAGAATTTCTGTAATATTGCTATCAGAGTGAAATCTCTGATCGGATTTTATTATCCGTAGTTAGGTCAACGGGCGTATTTATAAAGGTGTCTCTTACTGCCATATTCTCTGATTGAGCATAAGGGATTTTCCACAGATTCATTTCTATTGTTTTTTTTGTTGTTGTTGTTACATTATAATATTTTGATTACCAGTATATTAATCGGTAATAATTTGATAAAAGGAAAAAGTAGTATTGTATTGTACTTAAGTCAGCCTGTAAACGGTGGAACACCATCTTATGGTCAATTTTAATATTATCTTTGTATTCATTTGTATGCCATGTTTTCTGCTTGTATTTATAATAAATTATATTTTGTATAATTAATTGCACCCTGTTTCATTAGCTGCACAAATTAACTTTAGATCTCATCAATAAAAGAACTGGCGTTTACATGTCCGCCAATTAAATTTTCATTTTTTTATTTTTTTTATTTTTCATAAAAATCATATTTTTATGATTCCATATCTTATGTAAAATAAATACCCGACACAGCTTGCCCCTGATGTAGTATATGGCCAAAAAATGAACAGACTATTGCTGGTTAAATGCACTTGGTGTCACAGCTTGACCAACCACACTACTGAGGGTTAAATGCACTTGGTGACGGGCGCAGCTTGCCCCTGATGTAGTATATGGCCAAAAAATTAACAGACTATTGCTGGTAAAATGCACTTGGTGACGGGCGCAGCTTGCCCCTGATTTAATATATGGCTAAAAAATGAACAGACTATTGCTGGTTAAATGCACTTGGTGTGATAGCTTGACCAACCACACTACTGAGGGTTTAACGCACTTGGTGACGGGCGCAGCTTGCCCCTGATGTAGTATATGGCCAAAAAATAAACAGACTATTGCTGGTTAAATGCACTTGGTGTGACAGCTTCACCCTGATGTAGGCTTTAGCCAAAAAACAACCACACCATTGAGGGTTAAATGCACTTCGTAACAGGCGCAGCTTGCCCCTGATGTAGTATATGGCCAAAAAATAAACAGGCTATTGCTGGTTAAATGCACTTGGTGTGACAGCTTCACCCTGATGTAGGCTTTAGCCAAAAAACAACCACACCATTGAGGGTTAAATGCACTTGGTCGCAGCTTGGATGCACTTGGTCGCAGCACCGCACAAGACACAAAATGGCCGCCGATCACCCCAGAAAAAAGTGACTGACAAACGGTCTGGGCAGCCTAAAAACAGTGAGCAATTGAGTATCAGCAGCTCAATGATCCACAGCTGCAGATCGATCGATTAATCGAGTGCTTTGGAGGAGTTAATCAGCCTAACCTCTCCCTACGCTAATCAGAGCAGAGTGACGGGCGGCGCTATGTGACTCCAGCTTAAATAGAGGCTGGGTCACATGGTGCTCTGGCCAATCACAGCCATGCCAATAGTAGGCATGGCTGTGACGGCCTCTTGGGGCAAGTAGTATGACGCTTGTTGATTGGCTGCTTTGCAGCCTTTCAAAAAGCGCCAAGAAAGCGTCACAAAAGCGCCAAGAAAGCGACGAACACCGAACCCGAACCCGGACTTTTACGAAAATGTCCGGGTTCGGGTCCGTGTCACGGACACCCCAAAATTCGGTACGAACCCGAACTATACAGTTCGAGTTCGCTCATCCCTACTCAGCACCAAATTGCTCTTTCCGTACTGCCAGGTCTGGCAAATTGTCATTAATGGAGTCTTCCCTCTCCGGACTGCTCTGACCCTCTTCTAACCTATCACTATGGTCAGAGACCTCAGGCTCCCCTACCATGACAGACAAGGGAAACAATTCACCATCAACAGAAGTCTCTCTTAAATACCCACACCTTTCGGTACCCGGTGGTAGGTCATCTCCTTCCTGACAGGCATTTGAAAGTTTATGTTCCCATAGCTGCCAGAAATGTTGAAAATCCCGCCCTATGATGACATTATGCATTAACCTAGGCACTAAACCAACCATAAATTTTTCTGCCCCGAATCGGATATTTACGTCTACCACAGCAGTGTGATAATTACTCCATGTGTCTCCATGTATGCAGGTTACCGCAATGGTTTTCGTTTGCCATTTCCTGGGGTTTACCAAATCTGGTTTTTACTAGGGTGACCAGACTGCCTGAGTTCAACAAGGCACTCACATCTTTACTTTCAACCGTAATAACACACATTTGTTTCTCCCCCCCAGTATTTAGTAATGCTACACATGCAGGCGGGCATACAGTGATAAACAGCGGTTTATATATGAGGCATCACATTGCATTGGTTCAACATACATTGGGCAATTGGCAACAACATGACATGGCATTTGACATCTGAAACATTTTATTAAGTCCCTATTAAGTCTCTTATAGGCCACAGACCTCCCTGGCACGGCTTGCCAGCTTCTAGAGCCTGGGCCTCCAGTCTCTCCACTTGCACCCAGAGATACATCGCTTCTGCCAGCCCCCTTTTCCCTTAGAACAGTCTTACCAGGTAATCCCGGAGATCTCCGCTGCGGGGCTGGGGGGCGCTGCGGCAGACTCAGTAGCTCTTCTGCGGATGTATACCTCTCCATCATCTCCACCATCTGGTCAGCATTCTTTGGGTCACCATGGCTCACCCACTTGCGCAAGGGGAGGGTGTCATGGAACCATGAACCAGACGTACAACAAGAGATAAGTGGAAAATAAGAAGGTTTTATTGAAGAGCAAGCCGTAAGCAAAGTCCGAACGGATGGCTAAACCGAAGCAGGGTCTTGCGGAGACAGAGGTCAGGAACCAGAAGGGTAGTCAGACGAAGCCAGGAACAGGAACCAACGGGGTAGTCAGACGAAGCCGGAATCAGGAACCAACGGGGTAGTCAGACGAAGCCGGAATCAGGAACCAACGGGGTAGTCAGACGAAGCCGGAATCAGGAACCAACGGGGTAGTCAGACGAGGCCAGGATCAGGAACCAGAAGCAGCAGCAGTCTTGGAAGCATGTGAACACAGGAGGACCAAGCAAGGAACTGAAGCCACAGACCTCCTATATATATGAGCTGGGCATCCAGCTCCTCCCAGTGGGAAGGAGGAGCCGCAGGGTGGGAGGCTACAAGAAAACCCAGAAACCAAGATGGCCGCCAGCACATGTCAAACGAAGGGAACAGCAAGGAGGTAAGACCATGACAGTACCTCCCCCTCAAGGGCCCCTCCTCCGCGGAGTAAGGAACGGTTTCTGAGGGAAGCGTGCGTGGAAGGCTCGGAGCAAGACAGGAGCATGGACATCTGCGGAGGGAACCCAGGAACGCTCCTCTGGACCATAACCACGCCAATGGACCAAAAACTGCACCCGGCCGCGGACCAGGCGTGAGTCCAGGATATTGCTCACCTCATACTCCTCACGATTGCCCACTTGGACCGGACGAGGCCGAGGAATCGAGGAAGTGAAACGATTACACACCAGTGGCTTCAACAGGGAGACATGAAACACGTTGGAGATCCGCATGCCAGGAGGAAGCGCAAGGGCATAGGCTACCGGGTTTACCCTGCGAAGCACTCGGAAGGGACCAACAAAGCGAGGCGCCAGCTTGGGAGTGGGCACTCGAAGGTTGAGGTTGCGGGTGGACAACCATACGCGGTCTCCGACCTGGTAGGAAGGAGCGGGCGCTCGTCTGCGATCAGCCTGGAGTTTCTGGCGCTGCGCAGAGACCTCAAGGGACCTCTGGATCCGTACCCAAGAAGCACGTAGGACGGAAAGGTGATCCTCCACAGCCGGAATATCCTGGGGAGAGAATACCTCCGGTAACACGGCAGGTTGGAACCCATAATTGGCCATGAAGGGAGACGTCCCAGAGGAAGAGTTCACCGCCGTGTTCCTGGCAAACTCAGCCCAAGGCAGGAGGTCAACCCAATTGTCTTGGTGATCGGAGACATAGCAACGAAGGAATTGCTCCAAGGCCTGATTGGATCGTTCTGCGGCCCCATTGGACTGAGGGTGGTAGGCCGAGGAGAAAGAGAGATGAATCCCCAACTGGGAGCAAAAGGCGCGCCAGAACCTGGACACAAACTGACTCCCCCGATCCGACACAATCTCCTTGGGCAAACCGTGCAACCGGAAGACCTCCCTGGCAAAAATCGAGGCCAACTCTTGTGCAGAGGGTAACTTCTTGAGAGGAACACAGTGGCACATTTTGGAAAACCGATCCACAATCATGAGAATGACCGTATGGCCTCGGGATGCAGGGAGGTCCACAATGAAATCCATCCCCAGGTGTGACCATGGACGCTCCCCGGTGGCTATGGGTTGCAAAAGGCCCAACGGAAGGTGCCGAGGGGACTTACTCTGGGCACAAACGGAGCATGCCGCTACATATGCGGCGATGTCGGAACGTAGAGAAGGCCACCAGAACAGACGTGAAACCGCCCAGGACAGCTGATTCTTTCCAGGGTGCCCCGCGGCCTTGGAGTTATGGTAGGTTCGCAACAACCGAGTGCGCAACTCCTCAGGCACAAAACATCTGCCGTTGGGTCTCCCAGAGGGAGCACCAGATTGAGCCGCCAAAATCTGCTCACCCAGAGGAGAAGTCAGGCTGGTGCGAATAGCGGCCAGGATCTGATTCGGGGGTATGACCGTAGTCGGAATCGACTCCTCCCCGGACAGCTCGGAGTACTGCCGTGATAAGGCATCCGCTCTGATGTTCTTGGAGCCGGGTAGGTAGGAGACCACGTAATTAAAACGTGACAAGAACAGAGCCCATCTGGCCTGACGTGGTGTCAATCTCTTGGCCTCAGAGAGGTAGGTCAGATTCTTGTGGTCCGTCAGGATGAGAACCGGAACCACCGAGCCCTCGAGCAAGTGCCTCCATTCTTTAAGGGCCTGCACGATGGCCAATAACTCCCTGTCACCAATCTGATAGTTGCACTCCGCGGAAGACAGTTTCCGGGAGTAAAACCCACAAGGAAGCAGAGGACCCTCTGGTGTTCTACGCTGAGACAGGAGGGCGCCTACTCCCGTCTCAGACGCGTCCACCTCGAGGACAAAAGGCAACCCAGGGTTGGGATGCGACAGAATCGGAGCCGACACAAAGGCGGACTTTAGAGCCTCAAAAGCTCGGATGGCCTCGAGCGGCCAGACCTGAGGATTACTGCCCTTCCTGGTCAGATCCGTGAGAGGCTTGGCTAGCATGGAAAAGTCCCTGATGAACTTCCGATAATAATTGGCGAAGCCCAAAAAGCGCTGCAGGGCACGAAGCCCACTGGGCTGGGGCCACTGTAAGACAGCCGAAACCTTCTCAGGATCCATGGAGAACCCCTCAGCGGAAATGATGTAACCTAAGAAGGTTACCTGGGATCGGTGAAATTCGCATTTCTCAAGCTTACCGAACAGCTTGTTCTCTCGTAAGCGTTGCAACACTCGTCTGACATCCAGAATGTGGGCCTCCATGGATGCAGAATATACCAAGATGTCATCCAAATAGACCACCACACACTGCTGCAACAGGTCACGGAAAACATCGTTGATGAATTCCTGGAAGACTGCGGGCGCATTGCACAACCCAAAGGGCATAACCAAGGATTCATAATGACCGGTCCTGGTGTTAAACGCGGTCTTCCACTCATCGCCCGCCTTGATCCTTACCAGGTTATATGCCGCCCTCAGGTCGAGTTTGGTAAAGACCGTGGCCCCTTTGAGGCGATCGAACAGCTCGGAAATCAAGGGTATCGGGTAAGCGTTCTTGATCGTGATGCGATTGAGACCCCTGTAATCGATGCAAGGCCTCAACTCGCCGCCCTTCTTTTTCACAAAGAAAAATCCAGCCCCTGCCGGGGACGAGGATTTGCGAATGTGTCCGCGTGAAAGCGCCTCCCTCACGTACTCCTCCATGGCCTCATTCTCCGCTACCGACAGTGGATAGACTTTGCCACGAGGAGGAACGGCACCGGATTGTAACTCTATGGCACAATCGTATGGGCGGTGCGGAGGTAGGGCAACCGCGCGCACCTTATCGAATACATCCCGGTACTCTTCGTATTCAGGAGGCAACAGAGAGTCCGAGGAAGTACACAGCAACTTGACAGGCCCATGGATGCAACTAGCCCCACACTGCGGTGACCACGAGAGGATCTCGACCGATCTCCAATCGAAAGTCGGATTATGCTTCTGGAGCCAGGGGTACCCCAAGACCACCGAGTAGTGTGGAGACGAAATAACCTGGAGACAGACCGACTCTCTGTGAACGGCACCAATGGCTATCCCCACTGGAAGGGTCTCATGAGTCACGTGTGGCGGCAGAAGGGGTCTGCCGTCTATCGCCTCAAGAGCCAGTGGGGAACCTCGAGGCTGCAGAGGAATGGAATTGGCGGCAACGAACACTCTATCAATGAACAAACCACCAGCACCAGAGTCCACCAACGCCTGGGTCGTCACCGAGCCCCCGACCCAGGAGAGGACAACCGTGATCAGTGGTTTGTCAACACGGGAAACCGGGGACGAGGAGACTCCACCCAAGATCTGCCCCCGACAGGACCTCAGGTGCGAGCGTTCTCCCGGACGGTTCGGACATGCCAACCGAAAATGCCCACCGAGACCACAGTACATGCATCGGCCCTCGCGTCTCCGGAGTACCCTCTCCCCCTCAGACAGGCGAGCAAACCCCAGCTGCATGGGTTCACCCCCAGACAAGTCATCCCCAGGAGGCGTGGGAGGAGAGGGAGGCACGGGTGGGACTGCAAACGTAGGCGCCAATCTGTTAGGAGACCTCCGCAGGCTCTCCTTAAAGGAAGGTCTCTCCCTGAGTCTGGTGTCAATCAAAATCAGGAAAGAAATAAGAGACTCGAGCTCCACTGGTAGGTCCTTAGCTGCAACCTCATCCTTCAAGGCATCCGAGAGACCATGAGAGAAAGCAGCGACCAGAGCCTCATTATTCCAGCCCACCTCTGCTGCCAGGGTACGAAACTCAATGGCGTATTCAGCTACGGATCGTGAACCCTGTCTGATGGACATAAGGAGCTTCGCAGCAGAGGCAGCACGAGCCGGCACATCGAATACCTTCCGAAGAGAAGCAACAAAACCGGAAAACTCGGCAACCACCGGATTGTTGTTCTCCCATAAAGGGCTGGCCCAGGCCAAGGCCTTGTCCGAGAGCAGCGAGATCAAGAAGCCCACCCTTGATCTCTCAGTAGGAAAGGCATGTGGCAGCAACTCGAAGTAAATGCCCACCTGGTTAAGGAAACCTCGGCACTGAGTTGGCTCTCCCCCAAAGCGCTGTGGAAGGGGGGCAGAACCGGTCATACCCTGAAACACCACAGGCGCAGCAACAGGTGTCAGGGTAGACTCTGGCGCAACAACCGGAGCGGCAGTAGGAGCGGGCCCAGGAGCGACAACCGACCCATCGGCAACGGAAGCTAAATGAGCTGTGCGTTCAAGCAGGGTTTGCAACGCCACAGCGAACCGACCCAACAGGTGATCCTGCTGATCAAGTCTGGCAACCAGCGTAGGTAGCGAGGGTGGCCCTGTGCCGTCAGAATTCATGGCTTGGTCCTAATGTCATGGAACCATGAACCAGACGTACAACAAGAGATAAGTGGAAAATAAGAAGGTTTTATTGAAGAGCAAGCCGTAAGCAAAGTCCGAACGGATGGCTAAACCGAAGCAGGGTCTTGCGGAGACAGAGGTCAGGAACCAGAAGGGTAGTCAGACGAAGCCAGGAACAGGAACCAACGGGGTAGTCAGACGAAGCCGGAATCAGGAACCAACGGGGTAGTCAGACGAAGCCGGAATCAGGAACCAACGGGGTAGTCAGACGAAGCCGGAATCAGGAACCAACGGGGTAGTCAGACGAGGCCAGGATCAGGAACCAGAAGCAGCAGCAGTCTTGGAAGCATGTGAACACAGGAGGACCAAGCAAGGAACTGAAGCCACAGACCTCCTATATATATGAGCTGGGCATCCAGCTCCTCCCAGTGGGAAGGAGGAGCCGCAGGGTGGGAGGCTACAAGAAAACCCAGAAACCAAGATGGCCGCCAGCACATGTCAAACGAAGGGAACAGCAAGGAGGTAAGACCATGACAGAGGGCCCTTAAGTACCGGTCTATCACAACCCGTTCATCCATCTGAGGGCCTGTCAGGAACTCCGGCTGCAACCACTTCTTGGTCAGGTGTATGAGGTCGTGCATTTGGGAATGTGGAGGTTTATCCATACTGTAGAGTAACCCCAAGGCGTGTAAGGATCTCCTTTTTAGCATAACATAGTCCATAGCATCCTGATTCTCCAGGTCAAAATATGCCTTTTGGGGTTCTCCTGAAAGGAAGGGGGCCAACAGTCTGGCCCATTGTGCCTTTGGCCAACAATCTCGCTTGGCAGTCCTTTCGGAGGTGGTCAGGTAGGCCTTCACGTCATCTGCGGTTGTCATCTTTTGCAGAAAGTGACTAGCCCTTATGGCTGCATGAGGGGCCTCTGCCATACCTAGGACCCGTCCAGCGACACTGGCAAGCTGCTGCACCACAACTGCTAAGGTCTCCCTGTCTTTTCTTTGTGCCTCTTGTGCAGCCTCCAGTTGGGCCATCAGCCTGCGGCTGGTTTCCTCAAGCGCCTTTTGCTGTACTCGGGTAGCCTCCTTCTGCACTCGGGTAGCCTCCTGTTGAGATGCAACAGCTTGCAACATAGCTTTAACCACATCCTCCATTTTCCAAGAGGCGTCATTGGTGCACCGCACAAAAATGGACTCTGTCCCTTTAAATGTTCAGCTTTTTTTTTCTTTATTCTTTTTTTTTATGCCAGAATTTGGTCTTCCGGCATCCTCCACCACATGTAAGGGATTAGGTAGCAGGGCTGTTGTCTCCTGGGTAGACAGGCACAGTTTAGCAGGCACACCAAAGAAATTGCAGTCCACACGGCAGGAACTTTGTCTAACTGACCTCAGCCAGTTTTATTGTCAGGTTGAGGTACAGAACATAAAACATAACAAACTAAAATCCTAAGCCTGTCTGGCTCTAACTATACAGCATGAACGCTCCCTGTTCCCAGGCTGAGAGAGCTGTGTCTGCATTCTCAGCCTTATATCAGACTAGCACACCTTAGGAGTAATTACCTGACAGCCCAAAACCCGGACTGTCCGGATGGAGTGGGGCCCACCTTCTCTCCGCACTCCAGCAACACAGGCCCTAAGAACAGGTTTTATGCAACCCCGAGTTGCAGAGACATCTCCTGAACATTTCCCTGGTTGTTTTTAAATGACAGAAGTGAGGAATCTTGGGCACACATAGACCCCGTCCACTACTTCTCCAGACACTCTGTCACAACCTCAATATACATTACTCTGATTCTCCAATTTACAGAAATACACCATATGTGGCGGTAAAGTGCTCTATGGCCCATGGCAGTGGTCAGAAGGAAAGTAGCGCCATATGTATTTTGAAGGCAGATTTTGCTAAATGGTTTTTATGCACCATTCTGTATTTGAAGAGACCCAGACATACCCCTAAAGTGGAAACCCTCTAAAAGTGACCCCATTTTGGAAACTGCATCCTTCAAAGAATATATTAAAGGGGGTACTGACCACTTTGACCCCCTAAGCGTTTTACGGAAGTTGGAAACACTTGGCTGTAAAACTTAAAGGTGTCATTTCTTTCAATAAAGTGTTGCTTTAGCCCCAATTTTTTTTTCGCAAGGGGTAACAGGAGAAAAAGCACCCCATAATTTGTTACCCATTTTTTCCTAAATATTGCAACACTGCATATGTGGTGGTAAACTGCTGTGGGGGCACATGGCAGGATCCAGATTTTGATGGATTGGTTTGCGCGTGCCATTGGTTTTTATTTTTTAAGTGATTGTCTTAGGTAGGGTCTCATTTTTTTCAGGGTGAGGCGACAGTTTGATTGGTACGATTTTGGGGTACATAAGACTTTTTGATCGCTTGGTATTAAACTTTTTGTGAGGCAAGGTGAAAAAAATTGCATCTTGGCAACTTTTTTTAAAATATTTTTTACAGCATTCCTCTGACGGGGCATATAATGCGATATTGTTATAGAGCAGGTTGTTACGGACGCGGCGATACCTAATATGTCTATTATTTTTAATTTATGTTAAGTTTTACACAGTGAAATCATATTTGAACAGAATAAAATCTTGTTTTTGTGTTGCCATTTTCTAAGAGCCCTATTTTTTTATTTTTGGGTGATTGTCTTAGGTTTTTGCGGGATGAGATGACGGTTTGATTAGTACCATTTTGGGCTAAATATACCTTTATATTACACTTTGTGAGGCAAGGTGGCCAGAAAATGTTTTTTTGACACAGTTTTTATTTCTTTTTTTACAGCGTTAACCTGACAGGTGGATCACATGATATTTTTATACAGCTGGTCGATGTGGATGCGGCGATACCTAATATGTCTACTTTTCTTTTTTTCCCATTTTTTTTCAATTTTTTTTATTTTGGGAAAAGGGAGCTTTTTTTTACTTAAAACTTTAATTTTTTTGTAAAACTTCTTTTTTTACTTTATTATTTTGTCACACTCTGAGACTTCAACTTTTGGGGGTCTAATCCCCTTTACAACGCGTTACAATACTTCTGTATTGTAATGCATTTGCTGTAAGTGTATTACACACTGTAATACACTTACAACTTCCTGCCTGTGATATCCAGGAGGCTGGCTCTCACAGGCTGTCACATAAGGCAGCCACGATGCCTAAGGGCTGCCTTCCCTGCCATCAGGTCCCCGTCACAGCAGCGCTAGGATTAGTGACACTGTTCCCATGGTTTAAGGCTAGAGTCACACATAGTTTTTGTGGCAATTTTGGATGCAGCTTTTTTATCCATGCACAGGAGTGGATACAGAAGAGTATCTTGCAGTTATACTTTTTCTTCTTTTTTGGATTTACTTTAATTGTACATGTATGATTCCATCCTCAAGAAAATATTCTTCTACTGTCTCAAAATTCTTAAATGCTTATAGTTCTTCCCATCGGTTTCTTCGATCATAAATCGAATGCCAGAACTACAGAACTAGAACAGTGCAGTACACCTTTTTATTTCAGAAAAGGGAAAATTTTATATCTGAATACCCCAGAAATTAATGGGTGAGGGGAGCCTATCTTTCAGGCAATCAGATTTGCAATATCTATTGTGGCTCAAAAGTTATCATCACAGAAAGTTGCAACAACAACTGAGAACATTCCCTGTAATGCACAGCTATTTGATGTGTTCAATGTATTGTCCCTGGTGCAGAACACATAACTTTGAACTTGGAAGTTTTTACATTTCTTTGTAAGGCAATCACTTTCTGAGAACATTCTGGTCTTTTTTGATATGCTACATGACCCCCTTCTCATTGGAAAATTTGCCCTTCATCCAATATGGCGGCTTTCAAGATGGCGGTCATGTTTCCGGCATAGCCTAAAAGATAGGACGCCTCACCCATTACTTGCTTGGGTATTCAGATATTTCATTTTTTCTTTCATTTTTGACTCACCCTGTATATATACTGTGTATAAATATATTTATACACTCACCTAAAGATTTATTAGGAACACCTGTTTTATTTCTCATTAATGCGATTATGTAGTCAACCAATCACATGGCAGTTGCTTCAATGCATGTAGGGTTGTGGTCCTGGTCAAGACAATCTCCTGAACTCTAAACTGAATCTCAGAATGGGAAAGAAAGGTGATTAAGGCAATTTTGAGCGTGGCATGGTTGTTGGTGCCAGACGGGCCGGTCTGAGTATTTCACAATCTGCTCAGTAAGGCCTCATGCACACGACCGTTGTGTGCATCCGTGGCCGTTGTGCCGTTTTCCTTTTTTTTTCGCGTACCCATTGAGTTTCAATGGGTCCGTGGAAAAATCGGAAAATGCACCGTTTTGCAGCCGAGACCGTGATCCGTGTATCCTGTCCGTCAAAAAAATATGACCTATCCTATTTTTTTGATGGACAACGGTTCACGGACCCATTCAAGTCAATGGGTCCGTGAAAGAACACGGATGCACACAAGATTGGCATCCGTGTCCGTGATCCGTGGCCGTAGGTTACTTTCATACTGACGGATCAGAAGATCCGTCTGCATAAAAGCTTTTTCATAGCTGAGTTTTCACTTCGTGAAAACTCAGATCCGACAGTATATTCTAACACAGAGGCGTTCCCATGGTGATGGGGACGCTTCTAGTTAGAATATACAACGAACTGTGTACATGACTGCCCCCTGCTGCCTGGCAGCACCCGATCTCTTACAGGGGGCCGTGATCCATACAATTAACCCCTCAGGTGCTGCACCTGAAGGGGTTAATTGTGCGTATCATAGCCCCCTGTAAGAGATCAGGGGCTGCCAGACAGCAGGGGGCAGACCCCCCCTCCCCAGTTTGAATATCATTGGTGGCCAGTGCCCCCCCCCTCCCTCTATTGCATTAACATTGGTGGCAGTGTGCGCCCCCCCCGCCCCTCTCCTCCCTCCCTCTATTGTTTCAATACATTGGTGGCAGTGTGCGGACTCCCCTCCCCCCCCCCCCATATCATTGGTGGCAGCGGAGTAGAAGCATCATACTTAGCTGGCTACTGGCTGCTGCGATGTCTGTGTCCGGCCGGGAGCTCCTCCTACTGGTAAGTGACAGGTCTGTGCGGCGCATTGCTGTCACTTACCAGTAGGAGGTGCTCCCGGCCGGACATAGACATCGCAGCAGCCAGCAGGTAAGTATGATGCTTCTACTATTGCTAAGGCTAAGTAACCATGGCAACCAGGACTGCGGTAGCGTCCTCGTTGCCATGGTTACCGATCGGTGCCCCAGCGATTAAACTGGGACTCCGATCGTAACTCCGCTGCCACCAATGATCGGGGGGGGGGGGGGATGGGAGGCCGCACACTGCCACCAATGTATTAAAAGAATAGAGGGAGGAAGGGGGGGCGGGGGGGGGAAACGCACACTGCCACCAATGTATTAAAAGAATAGAGGGAGGAAGGGGGGGGCGGGGGGGGGAAACGCACACTGCCACCAATGTATTAAAACAATAGAGGGAAGAAGGGGGGGCAGGGGGGGCACACACTGCCACCAATGTTAATGCAATAGAGGGAGGGAGGGGGGGCCGCACACTGTGCCACCAATGCTATTATTACAATAGAGGGAGGGAGGGGGGGCCCGGGGGGGGCCGCACTGGGCCACCAATGAAATTTAAACTGGGGAGGGAGGGGGGTCTGCCCCCTGCTGCCTGGCAGCCCCTGATCTCTTACAGGGGGCTATGATACGCACAATTAACCCCTTCAGGAGCGGCACCTGAGGGGTTAATTGTGCTGATCACGGCCCCCTGTAAGAGATCGGGTGCTGCCAGGCAGCAGGGGGCAGTCATGTACACAGTTTGTAGTATATTCTAACTAGAAGCGTCCCCATCACCATGGGAACGCCTCTGTGGTAGAATATACTGTCGGATATGAGTTTTCACGATGTAACTCATATCCGACAGTATATTCTAACATAGAGGCGTTCCCATGGTGATGGGGACGCTTCAAGTTAAAATATACCATCGGATTGGAGAAAACTCAGATCAGATGGTATAAAGGGACTCCAGACTTTACATTGAAAGTCAATGGGGATGGATCCGTTTGCAATTGCACCATATTGTGTCAACGTCAAACGGATCCGTCCCCATTGACTTGCATTGTAATTCAGGACGGATCCGTTTGGCTCCGCACGGCCAGGCGGACACCAAAACGACTTTTTTTTCATGTCCGTGGATCCTCCAAAAATCAAGGAAGACCCACGGACGAAAAAACGGTCACGGATCATGGACCAACGGAACCCCGTTTTGCGGACAGTGAAACAGTACTGTCGTGTGCATGAGGCCTTACTGGGATTTTCACGCACAACCATTTCTAGGGTTTACAAAGAATGGTGTGAAAAGGGAAAAACATCTAGTATGCGGCAGTCCTGTGGGCAAAAATGGCCTTGTTGATGCTAGAGGTCAGAGGAGAATGGGCCGACTGATTCAAGTTGAGAACATGTATCCATTATGCCTTGTTACCACTGTGCAGGCTGGTGGTGGTGGTGTAATTGTGTGGGGGATGTTTTCTGGGCACACTTTAGGCCCCTTAGTGCCAATTGGCCATCGTTTAAATGCCACGGGCTACCTGAGCATTGTTTCTGACCATGTCCATCCCTTCATGACCACTATGTACCCATCCTCTGATGGCTACTTCCAGCAGGATAATGCACCATGTCACAAGGCTCAAATCATTTCAAATTGGTTTCTTGAACATGACAATGAGTTCACTGTACTAAAATGGCCCCCACAGTCACCAGATCTCAACCCAATAGAGCATCTTTGGGATGCTTCGTGCCCTGGATGTGCATCCCTCAAATCTCCATCAACTGCAAGATGCTATCCTATCAATATGGGACAACATTTCTAAAGAATGCTATCAGCACCTTGTTGAATCAATACCACGTAGAATTAAGGCAGTTCTGAAGGCAAAAGGGGGTCCAACACCGTATAAGTATGGTGTTCCTAATAATTCTTTAGGTGAGTGTATATATATATATATATATATATATATATAAATCGCACGCACACAGATATAAATCGCACGCACACAGTAAACTGGCTCCAGGTGGCCCAGGCATATCGCAAGTAGAGAGACATTTTTGACCTACCAACAAGCACTAGCACTGGTCCACTATCCAGACACCTTTATTACACACCCCTGTCTCTGCTCCAAACATTTTGAGGCACTTAGAAAAATTGGTGTCACGGTGCCCATTATGTGTCCTGGCATTGACATCCAGCCAACGTCGCCTTCGTTTGCAGTGTTGTTGTGAATGAGAAACGTGGAGTGCTATGGACTGTAATTGTATTGTCTTTGCGACTAATCCAGGTTCTGTTTGGGATCTGACAACGGTCTGGTTTGACTATGGAGATCTGGTGGTGAACACTTCAATCCTGCCTTTGCTGTGAAGTGACTACACCAACTATTGGAGTGGTTTGGGGAGACATCACACACGACAGTCGGTTACCCCTAGTAGTGATAGGAAGGACACTAGCAGCTCAGTGATATGTGCAGGACATCCTGTGGCCACATGTGTTGTCGTCTCTCATGGCAGGGCTTCCTACGAGTATTTTTCTGTAGGATACAGCAAGGGTATGTGTCCACTGGATGTCTCCACCAGATTGTAACATTTACTTGTCCTGCCCGGTCTCCAGATATAGCGCCAATTGAGCATTTACGAGTCCTGCTGGTGCACCAGCTTCAGCAACCCATCTACCAGCAACCTATCTAACCATATCTCATCCTGTATCCAGGCTAGAGGTGGCCCAACAGGGACCTAGAAACTCCTTTCAATTGTACAGTTTTTCTCAATAATCGTATCCTTTCGCTCTAATATTGTAATACTGTGCACATATCATCATTACATTGCAACAACTTCTTGGCGCTTTTTTTTTTTTATGTGCAAAATAGTCATGTCCTCCTTCTCATGCTAATTGTGAAGAGAAACAATTGCAAATAAACAGCTTATTTGACTTTTCTGGTTCCAGAATGCAAATACCATGTATATTTATAACCTGATTTGTATACACGTCTATAGTATATTGAACACCAGTTAAAAGGAGGCTTTAAGGGTATGTGCACCTTTAAAAAGGTTAAAATGATTTGTACATGTTGTAGCGTGTTGTAGTGTTAAAGGGATTCTGTCACCTCCCCAAAAAACGATTTAAAAGCAGCCATGCAGCACAGCTTACCTGGATTAAGCTGTGCTCTTTTATCTTGAAATCCGTCCAGCAGTTACTGCAAAAAACGACTTTGATCGATATGTAAATGTGTCCTGAAGGTGCCCAGAGGGGCGTTTTTTCTTCTTAGTGAGCCCAGTACCGCCCCTCTTTCAGTGCCCAGCCCGCCTTCCTTGTACTTTCTAACCGCCGCCCCCAGCCTGCCACAGCCTCCCCTCCCTCTCCTCCCCCTCCCTCACGCCGAACGAAGTCTCGCACAGGCGCAGTACCCACTGAGGGCTGCGCCTGTGCGATCATCAGGAGACTGAGAGCGGCAGCTTCATCTTCGTCACTGGGCATGCGCCGAGCCCAGTGACGTCCGATGTTAGCTCTTTCCCTCAGTCAGCCTGGTAGGATGCGCAGAGGATTGCCGATCGGCTGCTGCACCCTGCGCTTTCTCCAGTCTGCCTGCCACAGTGAAGACGGCCAGCGATTTCTTTCCCCACCCTCCCTTCAGGAAAGAAATAAGTATTTGTTGGGGCGAATTAGGTATTATTATATTAAGTAAAGCTTTACTGAATTTATACATTTTCACTGAGCAAAAACAAATACTTATTTCTTTCCTGAAGGGAGGGTGGGGAAAGAAATCGCTGGCCGTCTTCACTGTGGCAGGCAGACTGGAGAAAGCGCAGGGTGCAGCAGCCGATCGGCAATCCTCTGCGCTTCCTACCAGGCTGACTGAGGGAAAGAGCTAACATCGGACGTCACTGGGCTCGGCGCATGCCCAGTGACGAAGATGAAGCTGCCGCCCTCAGTCTCCTGATGATCGCACAGTCACAGCCCTCAGTGGGTACTGCGCCTGTGCGAGACTTCGTTCGGCGTGAGGGAGGGGGAGGAGAGGGAGGGGAGGCTGTGGCAGGCTGGGGGCGGCGGTTAGAAAGTACAAGGAAGGCGGGCTGGGCACTGAAAGAGGGGCGGTACTGGGCTCACTAAGAAGAAAAAAACGCCCCTCTGGGCACCTTCAGGACACATTTACATATCGATCAAAGTCGTTTTTTGCAGTAACTGCTGGACGGATTTCAAGATAAAAGAGCACAGCTTAATCCAGGTAAGCTGTGCTGCATGGCTGCTTTTAAATCGTTTTTTGGCTGAGGGGAGGTGACAGAATCCCTTTAAATAAAAAGAAAAGCTCTTAAATGGCAAACTGTTGGAAAGAGATCACATCACAGCCCTAGTTTAATCTGTATTTGGTTTTTTCATTGTTTTTACTTCTGTCCCCCCTCAGGGTCCACTCTATTTTGTGTTCCTCCTTGTTCCCTATTTTGTGCCTTCTTCCTCCTTCTTCTCCTGCCTCATTCTGCCCCCTTCCCCCTCCCTATATATAAAGGGGGTCATTTATTATGCTGAAATATTAAATATCAGGCAGGTCCATCTGATTTACCATTTTGTACTCCTGTTTCAGGCGTAGAAAAAGGTCTATCTGTAAGACAGCTAGAACTGGCAGAGGATCCGCTGAAGTTATGAAGAGGTGCCGGCCTCTTCATAACTTTGGCGGAACCACCACCAGCTTAGGGGTTTATTAAGACCAGCATCTAAAATGTTGGCCTTAATAAGTGTGCTCCAAAGTCCTTGCCATTGTGTGTCTTCTCTACCTTCTTATCCCTTTTTCATCCTTACAAAGTCCCTAACAGCTTCTGTTCTCCTGCTTACCTCCACATTGCCACTGCAACTTTGTGTCCCCCCTATTCTTTTTTAGCCCTTATTACTTTCTTTTCTATACCCCATTGCTCATCAAAGCCCTTCTACCCTTGTATCTCTTCTGCCCACCCTACTCACCCTACTAAGCGCTCCTTATTAATACACAGATCACCTGCTAATGTGTGTCTCCACCCTGACCCTACTCCTTGTAACAGAAACTATTTGTATGTGGCCTAGAAATTCCTTTTGGCTGTCTTTATTGATTCAATCCCTTTTCGACCTCCTCTTCTCTTTGCAAAAAACTGATCCTGAGTAGAGTTGAGCGAACACCTGGATGTTCGGGTTCGAGAAGTTCGGCCGAACATCCCGGAAATGTTCGGGTTCGGGATCCGAACCCGATCCGAACTTCGTCCCGAACCCGAACCCCATTGAAGTCAATGGGGACCCGAACTTTTCGGCACTAAAAAGGCTGTAAAACAGCCCAGGAAAGAGCTAGAGGGCTGCAAAAGGCAGCAACATGTAGGTAAATCCCCTGCAAACAAATGTGGATAGGGAAATGAATTAAAATAAAAATTAAATAAATAAAAATTAACCAAAATCAATTGGAGAGAGGTTCCATAGCAGAGAATCTGGCTTCCCGTCACCCACCACTGGAACAGTCCATTCTCAGATATTTAGGCCCCGGCACCCAGGCAGAGGAGAGAGGTCCCGTAACAGAGAATCTGTCTTCATGTCAGCAGAGAATTAGTCTGCATGTCATAGCAGAGAATGAGGCTTCACGTCAGCCACCACTGCAACAGTCCATTGGCATATATTTAGGCCCAGCACCCAGGCAGAGGAGGGAGGTCCCGTAACAGAGAATCTGTCTTCATGTCAGCAGAGAATTAGTCTGCATGTCATAGCAGAGAATGAGGCTTCACGTCAGCCACCACTGCAACAGTCCATTGGCATATATTTAGGCCCAGCACACACACAGGCAGAGGAGAGAGGTCCCGTAACAGACAATCTGGCTTCATGTCAGCAGAGAATTAGTCTGCATGTCATAGCAGAGAATGAGGCTTCACGTCAGCCACCACTGCAACAGTCCATTGGCATATATTTAGGCCCAGCACACACACAGGCAGAGGAGAGAGGTCCCGTAACAGAGAATCTGTCTTCATGTCAGCAGAGAATTAGTCTGCATGTCATAGCAGAGAATGAGGCTTCACGTCAGCCACCACTGCAACAGTCCATTGGCATATATTTAGGCCCAGCACACACACAGGCAGAGGAGAGAGGTCCCGTAACAGAGAATCTGTCTTCATGTCAGCAGAGAATCAGTCTTCATATCATAGCAGAGAATCAGGCTTCACGTCACCCACCACTGTAAGAGTCAATTTTCATAAATTTAGGCCCAGAACCCAGGCAGAGGAGAAAGGTCCCGTAACAGACAATCTGGCTTCATGTCAGCAGAGAATCAGTCTTCATATCATAGCAGAGAATCAGGCTTCACGTCACCCACCACTGTAAGAGTCAATTTTCATAAATTTAGGCCCAGAACCCAGGCAGAGGAGAAAGGTCCCGTAACAGACAATCTGGCTTCATGTCAGCAGAGAATCAGTCTTCATATCATAGCAGAGAATCAGGCTTCACGTCACCCACCACTGTAAGAGTCAATTTTCATAAATTTAGGCCCAGAACCCAGGCAGAGGAGAAAGGTCCCGTAACAGACAATCTGGCTTCATGTCAGCAGAGAATCAGTCTTCATATCATAGCAGAGAATCAGGCTTCACGTCACCCACCACTGTAAGAGTCAATTTTCATAAATTTAGGCCCAGAACCCAGGCAGAGGAGAAAGGTCCCGTAACAGACAATCTGGCTTCATGTCAGCAGAGAATCAGTCTTCATATCATAGCAGAGAATCAGGCTTCACGTCACCCACCACTGTAAGAGTCAATTTTCATAAATTTAGGCCCAGAACCCAGGCAGAGGAGAAAGGTCCCGTAACAGACAATCTGGCTTCATGTCAGCAGAGAATCAGTCTTCATATCATAGCAGAGAATCAGGCTTCACGTCACCCACCACTGTAAGAGTCAATTTTCATAAATTTAGGCCCAGAACCCAGGCAGAGGAGAAAGGTCCCGTAACAGACAATCTGGCTTCATGTCAGCAGAGAATCAGTCTTCATATCATAGCAGAGAATCAGGCTTCACGTCACCCACCACTGTAAGAGTCAATTTTCATAAATTTAGGCCCAGAACCCAGGTAGAGGAGAAAGGTCCCGTAACAGACAATCTGGCTTCATGACAGCAGAGAATCAGTCTGCATGTCATAGCAGAGAATCAGGCTTCACGTCAGCCACCACTGCAACAGTCCATTGTCATAAATTTAGGCCCAGCACCCAGGCAGAGGAGAGAGGTCCCGTAACAGAGGATCTGGCTTCATGTCAGCAGAGAATCAGTCTGCATGTCATAGCAGAGAATGAGGCTTCACGTCAGCCACCACTGCAACAGTCCATTGGCATATATTTAGGCCCAGCACACACACAGGCAGAGGAGAGAGGTCCCGTAACAGACAATCTGGCTTCATGTCAGCAGAGAATTAGTCTGCATGTCATAGCAGAGAATGAGGCTTCACGTCACCCACCACTGCAACAGTCCATTGGAATATATTCAGGCCCAGCACCCAGGCAGAGGAGAGAGGTCCCGTAACAGAGGATCTGGCTTCATGTCAGCAGAGAATCAGTCTGCATGTCATAGCAGAGAATCAGGCTTCACGTCAGCCACCACTGCAACAGTCCATTGTCATAAATTTAGGCCCAGCACCCAGGCAGAGGAGAGAGGTCCCGTAACAGAGGATCTGGCTTCATGTCAGCAGAGAATCAGTCTGCATGTCATAGCAGAGAATCAGGCTTCACGTCAGCCACCACTGCAACAGTCCATTGTCATAAATTTAGGCCCAGCACCCAGGCAGAGGAGAGAGGTCCCGTAACAGACAATCTGGCTTCATGTCAGCAGAGAATTAGTCTGCATGTCATAGCAGAGAATCAGGCTTCATGTCAGCCACCACTGCAACAGTCCATTGGCATATATTTAGGCCTAGCACACAGGCAGAGGAGAGGTTCATTCAACTTTGGGTAGCATCGCAATATAATGGTAAAATGAAAATAAAAATAGGATTGAATGAGGAAGTGCCCTGGAGTCCAATAATATATGGTTATGGGGAGGTAGTTAATGTCTAATCTGGACAAGGGACGGACAGGTCCTGTGGGATCCATGCCTGGTTCATTTTTATGAACGTCAGCTTGTCCACATTGGCTGTAGACAGGCGGCTGCGTTTGTCTGTAATGACGCCCCCTGCCGTGCTGAATACACGTTCAGACAAAACGCTGGCTGCCGGGCAGGCCAGCACCTCCAAGGCATAAAAGGCTAGCTCTGGCCACGTGGACAATTTAGAGACCCAGAAGTTGAATGGGGCCGAACCATCAGTCAGTACGTGGAGGGGTGTGCACACGTACTGTTCCACCATGTTAGTGAAATGTTGCCTCCTGCTAACACGTTGCGTATCAGGTGGTGGTGCAGTTAGCTGTGGCGTGTTGACAAAAGTTTTCCACATCTCTGCCATGCTAACCCTGCCCTCAGAGGAGCTGGCCGTGACACAGCTGCCTTGGCGACCTCTTGCTCCTCCTCTGCCTTGGCCTTGGGCTTCCACTTGTTCCCCTGTGACATTTGGGAATGCTCTCAGTAGCGCGTCTACCAACGTGCGCTTGTACTCGCGCATCTTCCTATCACGCTCCAGTGCAGGAAGTAAGGTGGGCACATTGTCTTTGTAGCGTGGATCCAGCAGGGTGGCAACCCAGTAGTCCGCACAGGTTAAAATGTGGGCAACTCTGCTGTCGTTGCGCAGGCACTGCAGCATGTAGTCGCTCATGTGTGCCAGGCTGCCCAGGGGTAAGGACAAGCTGTCCTCTGTGGGAGGCGTATCGTCATCGTCCTGCCTTTCCCCCCAGCCACGCACCAGTGATGGACCCGAGCTGCGTTGGGTGCCACCCCGCTGTGACCATGCTTCATCCTCATCCTCCTCCACCTCCTCCTCATCCTCGTCCTCCTCGTCCTCCAGTAGTGGGCCCTGGCTGGCCACATTTGTACCTGGCCTCTGCTGTTGCAAAAAACCTCCCTCTGAGTCACTTCGAAGAGACTGGCCTGAAAGTGCTAAAAATGACCCCTCTTCCTCATCCTCCTCCTCCTCCTCCTGGGCCACCTCCTGTTCCATCATCGCCCTAAGTGTTTTCTCAAGGAGACATAGAAGTGGTATTGTAACGCTGATAACGGTGTCATCGCCACTGGCCATGTTGGTGGAGTACTCGAAACAGCGCAACAGGGCACACAGGTCTCGCATGGAGGCCCAGTCATTGGTGGTGAAGTGGTGCTGTTCTGTAGTGCGACTGACCCGTGCGTGCTGCAGCTGAAACTCCACTATGGCCTGCTGCTGCTCGCACAGTCTGTCCAGCATGTGCAAGGTGGAGTTCCACCTGGTGGGCACGTCGCATATGAGGCGGTGAGCGGGAAGGCCGAAGTTACGCTGTAGCGCAGACAGGCGAGCAGCGGCAGGATGTGAACGCCGGAAGCGCGAACAGACGGCCCGCACTTTATGCAGCAGCTCTGACATGTCGGGGTAGTTGTGAATGAACTTCTGCACCACCAAATTCAGCACATGCGCCAAGCAAGGGATGTGCGTCAAATTGGCTAGTCCCAGAGCTGCAACGAGATTTCGCCCATTATCACACACCACCAGGCCGGGCTTGAGGCTCACCGGCAGCAACCACTCGTCGGTCTGTTGTTCTATACCCCGCCACAACTCCTGTGCGGTGTGGGGCCTGTCCCCCAAACATATGAGTTTCAGAATGGCCTGCTGACGTTTACCCCGGGCTGTGCTGAAGTTGGTGGTGAAGGTGTGTGGCTGACTGGATGAGCAGGTGGAAGAAGAGGAGGAGGAAGCCGAGAAGGAGGAGGTGGCAACAGGAGGCAAAGAATGTTGCCCTGCGATCCTTGGCGGCGGAAGGACGTGCGCCAAACAGCTCTCCGCCTGGGGCCCAGCTGCCACTACATTTACCCAGTGTGCAGTTAGGGAGATATAGCGTCCCTGGCCGTGCTTACTGGTCCACGTATCTGTGGTTAGGTGGACCTTGCCACAGATGGCGTTGCGCAGTGCACACTTGATTTTATCGGATACTTGGTTGTGCAGGGAAGGCACGGCTCTCTTGGAGAAGTAGTGCCGGCTGGGAACAACATACTGTGGGACAGCAAGCGACATGAGCTGTTTGAAGCTGTCTGTGTCCACCAGCCTAAATGACAGCATTTCATAGGCCAGTAGTTTAGAAATGCTGGCATTCAGGGCCAGGGATCGAGGGTGGCTAGGTGGGAATTTACGCTTTCTATCAAATGTTTGTGAGATGGAGAGCTGAACGCTGGCGTGTGACATGGTTGAGACGCTTGGTGACGGAGGTGGTGGTGGTGGTGTTGGTGGTACATCCCCTGTTTGCTGGGCGGCAGGTGCCAACGTTCCTCCAGAGGCGGAGGAAGAGGCCGAGGCGGCAGCAGCAGAATAGGCCGAGGCGGCAGCAGCAGAAGAGGTAGCAGGGGGAGCCTGAGTGACTTCCTTGGTTTTAAGGTGTTTACTCCACTGCAGTTCATGCTTTGCATGCAGGTGCCTGGTCATGCAGGTTGTGCTCAGGTTCAGAACGTTAATGCCTCGCTTCAGGCTCTGATGGCACAGCGTGCAAACCACTCGGGTCTTGTCGTCAGCACATTGTTTGAAGAAGTGCCATGCCAGGGAACTCCTTGAAGCTGCCTTTGGGGTGCTCGGTCCCAGATGGCGGCGGTCAGTAGCAGGCGGAGTCTCTTGGCGGCGGGTGTTCTGCTTTTGCCCACTGCTCCCTCTTTTGCTACGCTGTTGGCTCGGTCTCACCACTGCCTCTTCCTCCGAACTGTGAAAGTCAGTGGCACGACCTTCATTCCATGTGGGGTCTAGGACCTCATCGTCCCCTGCATCGTCTTCCACCCAGTCTTGATCCCTGACCTCCTGTTCAGTCTGCACACTGCAGAAAGACGCAGCAGTTGGCACCTGTGTTTCGTCATCATCAGAGACATGCTGAGGTGGTATTCCCATGTCCTCATCATCAGGAAACATAAGTGGTTGTGCGTCAGTGCATTCTATGTCTTTCACCGCTGGGGAAGGGCTAGGTGGATGCCCTTGGGAAACCCTGCCAGCGGAGTCTTCAAACAGCATAAGAGACTGCTGCATAACTTGAGGCTGAGACAGTTTCCCTGGTATGCATGGGGGTGATGTGACAGACTGATGGGGTTGGTTTTCAGGCGCCATCTGTGCGCTTTCTGCAGAAGACTGGGTGGGAGATAATGTGAACGTGCTGGATCCACTGTCGGCCACCCAATTGACTAATGCCTGTACCTGCTCAGGCCTTACCATCCTTAGAACGGCATTGGGCCCCACCATATATCGCTGTAAATTCTGGCGGCTACTGGGACCTGAGGTAGTTGGTACACTAGGACGTGTGGATGTGGCAGAACGGCCACGTCCTCTCCCAGCACCAGAGGGTCCACTAACACCACCACGACCATGTCCACGTCCGCGTCCCTTACTAGATGTTTTTCTCATTGTTATGGTTCACCACAACAACAAATATATTATTTGGCCCAATGTATTGTATTCAAATTCAGCGGGATATAAATTTGAGGCCTAGTATTTAGGCGCTGGGTGACCGGTATGGATTTAGTGACAGAATTAGACTTGGAAATGCACAGAAGCGTGTGTGTGAAGTTATTCTGAATGACCCAATGTGCACCTTGAATATTATATACCCTTTTTGGGATAGATTTCAAATAGCTCTGATATAGCAGGAACCACTAAATTATGAAATTGCTAAATTGGGAATTGTACTTCAACCCAGAACAAAAAATGTGCTTTGACGGGCACTAAATAACTTTCCCAGCTACAACAGGACAGCGGTAACGAGAGATTTAGAGGGATTTAAATTTGAGGCCTAGTATTTAGGCGCTGGGTGACAGGTATGGGTTTAGTGACAGAATTAGACTTGGAAATACACAGTAGCGGGTGTGTGTGAAGTTATTCTGAATGACCCAATGTGCACCTTCAATATTATATACCCTTTTTGGGATAGATTTCAAATAGCTCTGATATAGCAGAAACCACTAAATTATGAAATTGCTAAATTGGGAATTGTACTTCAACCCAGAACAAAAAATGTGCTTTGACGGACACTAAATATCTTGCCCAGCAACAACAGTACAGCGGTGGGTAACGAGAGATTTAGAGGGATTTAAATTTGAGGCCTAGTATTTAGGCGCTGGGTGACCGGTATGGATTTAGTGACAGAATTAGACTTGGAAATGCACAGAAGCGTGTGTGTGAAGTTATTCTGAATGACCCTATGTGCACCTTCAATATTATATACCCTTTTAGGGATAGATTTCAAATAGCTCTGATATAGCAGAAACCACTAAATTATGAAATTGCTAAATTGGGAATTGTACTTCAACCCAGAACAAAAAATGTGCTTTGACGGACACTAAATATCTTGCCCAGCAACAACAGTACAGCGGTGGGTAACGAGAGATTTAGAGGGATTTAAATTTGAGGCCTAGTATTTAGGCGCTGGGTCACCGGTATGGATTTAGTGACAGAATTAGACTTGGAAATGCACAGAAGCGTGTGTGTGAAGTTATTCTGAATGACCCTATGTGCACCTTCAATATTATATACCCTTTTAGGGATAGATTTCAAATAGCTCTGATATAGCAGAAACCACTAAATTATGAAATTGCTAAATTGGGAATTGTACTTCAACCCAGAACAAAAAATGTGCTTTGACGGACACTAAATATCTTGCCCAGCAACAACAGTACAGCGGTGGGTAACGAGAGATTTAGAGGGATTTAAATTTGAGGCCTAGTATTTAGGCGCTGGGTCACCGGTATGGATTTAGTGACAGAATTAGACTTGGAAATGCACAGAAGCGTGTGTGTGAAGTTATTCTGAATGACCCTATGTGCACCTTCAATATTATATACCCTTTTAGGGATAGATTTCAAATAGCTCTGATATAGCAGAAACCACTAAATTATGAAATTGCTAAATTGGGAATTGTACTTCAACCCAGAACAAAAAATGTGCTTTGACGGACACTAAATATCTTGCCCAGCAACAACAGTACAGCGGTGGGTAACGAGAGATTTAGAGGGATTTAAATTTGAGGCCTAGTATTTAGGCGCTGGGTGACAGGTATGGGTTTAGTGACAGAATTAGACTTGGAAATACACAGTAGCGGGTGTGTGTGAAGTTATTCTGAATGACCCAATGTGCACCTTCAATATTATATACCCTTTTTGGGATAGATTTCAAATAGCTCTGATATAGCAGGAACCACTAAATTATGAAATTGCTAAATTGGGAATTGTATTTCAACCCAGAACAAGAAATGTGCTTGAACGGACACTAAATAACTCGCCCAGCTACAGCACTAGGGACAGATTTAGCTGGATATAAATTTGAGGCCTAGTATTTAGGCGCTGGGTGACCGGTATGGATTTAGTGACAGAATTAGACTGGGATATGGCCAAAAAATAAACAGACTATTGCTGGTTAAATGCACTTGGTGTGACAGCTTCACCCTGATGTAGGCTTTAGCCAAAAAACAACCACACCATTGAGGGTTAAATGCACTTGGTGACAGGCGCAGCTTGCCCCTGATTTTGTATATGGCCAAAAAATGAACAGACTATTGCTGGTTAAATGCACTTGGTGTGACAGCTTCACCCTGATGTAGGCTTTAGCCAAAAAACAACCACACCATTGAGGGTTAAATGCACTTGGTGACAGGCGCAGCTTGCCCCTGATTTTGTATATGGCCAAAAAATGAACAGACTATTGCTGGTTAAATGCACTTGGTGTCACAGCTTCACCCTGATGTAGGCTTTAGCCAAAAAACAACCACACCATTGAGGGTTAAATGCACTTGGTGACAGGCGCAGCTTGCCCCTGATTTTGTATATGGCCAAAAAATGAACAGACTATTGCTGGATAAATGCACTTGGTGTGACAGCTTCACCCTGATGTAGGCTTTAGCCAAAAAACAACCACACCATTGAGGGTTAAATGCACTTGGTCGCAGCTTGTGCTGGCGCACCACAAGACACAAAATGGCCGCCGATCACCCCAGAAAAATGAGACTGACAAACGGTCTGTGCAGCCTAAAAACAGTGAGCAATTGAGGATCAGCAGCTCAATGATCCACAGCTGCAGATCGATCAGTTAATCAAGTCCTTTGGAGGAGTTAATCTGCCTAATCTCGCCCTACTGTCGCAGCCGCAACCTCTCCCTACGCTAATCAGAGCAGAGTGACGGGCGGCGCTATGTGACTCCAGCTTAAATAGAGGCTGGGTCACATGGTGCTCTGGCCAATCACAGCCATGCCAATAGTAGGCATGGCTGTGATGGCCTCTTGGGGCAAGTAGTATGACGCTTGTTGATTGGCTGCTTTGCAGCCTTTCAAAAAGCGCCAAGAAAGCGTCACAAAAGCGCGAAGAAAGCGACGAACACCGAACCCGAACCCGGACTTTTACGAAAATGTCCGGGTTCGGGTCCGTGTCACGGACACCCCAAAATTCGGTACGAACCCGAACTATACAGTTCGAGTTCGCTCATCCCTAATCCTGAGGAGTATATGATTCCTTCCCCATTCCCCCTGCAGACCATGAGAGCTCTACTTCCCCTATATACTGTAAAACAGCTAGATTGATTCTCTCTTCTAAATGCAATCTCTTCTAGGTGAGCGCACTCCTCCGGCTCAATATTCTGATGCGGTCTGTGTGATCTACCTCCCCAGAAAACAGTATCATGGGTGATTTCCTCTAAACTCTGATACGGCCAGTTTTGTTATACACAACTGCCTCTGCTCACTGCTAGTATCTAAAGCTACAGGGTGGGCCATTTATATGGATCCACCTTAATAAAATGGGAATGGTTGGTGATATTAACTTCCTGTTTGTGGCACATTAGTATATGTGAGGGGGGAAACTTTTCAAGATGGGTGGTAACCATGGCGGCCATTTTGAAGTCGGACATTTTGAATCCAACTTTTGTTTTTTCAATAGGAAGAGGGTCATGTGACACATCAAACGTATTGGGAATTTCACAAGAAAAACAATGGTGTGCTTGGTTTTAACAACACTTTATTATTTCATGAGTTATTTACAAGTTTCTGACCACTTATAGAACCATTCCCATTTTATTAAGGTGTATCCATATAAATGGCCCACCCTGTAATTATACAATGCTCTACTCTGAGAGGAGGAAAGGGTAGAGCAGAGAGGACAGGCTCTCCATGAAGTAGATAAAAAGCACCCAGGAACAATGTTACTGTGTTAGAGGCAGCATCACAGCTAGCCATGTAAAGGAGTAACCCAGTCTCTTCAGCAAACAATAAAAGACTATTTAGGAGATTTCTTAATTGAACTTACAATATGAAACAAGTGAACAAGGAAAAAATATTTTCAAATGTGTATATAACCTTTATTACATGACTATAAAGGAAAGATTTGGCAGAAGGTTTACAGGCAACCGTTCACAAATGAATTTCAGCGGAGTACTGCATGATTTATACAAATGTGGATTGCTTGATCTGAAGTCAGAAGAGGCACATTTCATTTCTCTGCACTGTGATGACCAGTATGAGCTGCAATGTAAATGTAAATTATAAAATTATCACAGTTAAACAAAAAACTAAATAATTAAAAATCCTCTATTTTATTCTGTGTTCCAGTGTAAACAGAAAGGTCCTTGCAATCTAATATGTAAACTGATCATCTGAATACAAATTTCAAAGAATATAAATAGACATGAGGAAAGTTATCAAAAATTCCATTCGGATGCTTCATCCAATACCACAAAGAAATTTGCTTCGTAACAAATTACTTAGTCATGAAGCACATTTCTTTGTAAATAGGGGGCACAATGATGGGGAACGGTGATCGTGCCAAATCTGTCATTGAACCCCTCAGACCCCTTTTCGGTCATTTCCGGGAAAATTGATTCATTACTACGAAGCACAAGGAAATTCGGCTTTGTGGCGAATTACATTTTTCCTGAAATTCAGATCTAGTAAATTCGCTCAACACTAGATATAAATTTAAGGAATGCCTGCTTTTCTCTTTATAGATTCTTTAAAGTCCATAAGATGGGATGAATAGGAATGGGGAAAAGTGACCCATGATGTCACTCCCACATAAACATTCAAAGAAAACAACACATTATTATCTTTCATGTAAAGCAGGGATGCTCAACCTGTGGCCCTCTAGATGTTGCAAAACTACAACTCTCAGCATGCCCTGATGTGCAGGCATGCTGAGAATTTTGCAACAGCTGGAGGGCCACAGGTTGGGCATTCCTGATGTAAAGCATATATTTGTGCAAAGGCACAATACCAGGTTCTAGATTACATGTGCCTGGCATGCAAATTAGCAGTAAATATAATGGAGGCCAATAAGTGAATGCTAGGCCCGGCTCATTCCATTCACATACATTTTGATGGCTCCTTAAAGGCTATTAATACATTTTGGGCATTTTTATTGCATTGACTGTATTGTGGGATAAATATTTACAACTGTTTGCATTCAGAATTGAGCTCCATTTGGCTTTTGTAGTTTGCATGTATTCTAATACACAGCAAGCTGCAGAATGCCCTTCACTGTGAATTCAGTTATACAAGCTCTCTGGTGGCTCAGTCTCCAGCACCTTCTGTCATCTCCTCAGTGCTCATCTAGCTGATTTTTTATTTGTTTGTTTCAAATCAGGTGCTTCAGGTCTTGATATGAACTGAACATCTGGAAAGATAACTTCATCAAGTCGAAAAGTGTTGAAACAGAGAAAACTTTAGCAGGCGGGTTACGTTTTTTTCTTTCTTTTATGGGCCTCTTATTCTTTGAGAATGTTAAAAAAATGTTTTTTTTTTTGTAGATTTTTTGTGCCAGATTCTTTTGGTGTTCGATAAGAATGATTTTAAATGGCCACCAGCAACTTGTCCTTCAATGTGAGAAGGATTAGTTGCCACAACATTCAGAACGTCCTAGGGGATAGGGGGTGAGAAGGTATATACTATACATTAGTGAGTTTTGCTGTCAAGCTGCTCAGCCATGATGGCATATCATAGACAGGATCGCATCATTACCATGTATTGTAGAGCAGTAGTGTGTAGTGGGACCCTGATACCTCACTTCTCTAGGCCAGAGATGGGCAAACTGTGGCTCTCCAGCTGTTGTAAAACTACAACTCCCAGTATGCCCAGTCTGCCTACAACTATCAGCCTACAGCAGGGCATGATGGGTTTTGTAGTTTTACAACAGCTGGAGAGCCGCAATTTGCCCATCACTGCTCTAGGCAGCTCTGCAAGTGGAGCCAACCAGTCCTGCCCACATTTTTAAGACTGGTTAGATTAGATTAGATTTATGATACTTAAAGGGGTATTCAAGTTTATAGCAACTGATTGATATTCATTATATAATGAAACATTAAACAATTTTCCAACATTCTTTTTTATATCAATTTCTAATGGTTTTCAAGGTCCCTGTTTGCAGGCAATAAAAATCTGCTCTCGTCATATGTTTTCTTGAAATTGGATTTAGCCGAATCAGTAGGGCAGTTCCATTCCAGTCTGAATATATTTGACCTGAATTGTAAGTGCTCCAATGTGCCTTAAAAGTTTTACATGACATTCTTAGGTCTCCTTGAACTATATGTGACTAATTTCAAACTCTTTAGTGCCAAGCCAGCATTAGTGATCTTAAGGAGAATCTGTCACCAGTGACCTCCCTTTCTAACTGTATAGACACTTAGCTGTTCTTCACCCGATTGTCATAATTCTAAATGAGTTATGAAACTCATTTATGATACTTTTTCCTAATATGCTAATTAGGTTATTGGCGCAATAAGAGTGCCACCATTGCTCTTGTTGCACCCAAGCTCCACTCCTCTCTTTGGCCGGCCCCTCTCTGGCTGTATTGCCACTGCAATCTAAGCCACTTTAATCTAAGCATCCAGTGAGGGGCTGGCCACAGAAAGGAGTGGATCTTGGGTTACAAACCCATTGCACTAAAGGCCTAAATTTCATATTCAGAAACAAGTATCATAACTTAAGAAAGGAGCCTCAGAACACCAAAAGAAAAATGGCATTTTAGTCGGGTGAACCACATCTATGTATGTACACAAACATTATGACTAGGAGAGGTGCACACACACCATCTGGGGGTCATGTGACTTTACTTCTTCTCCTTTCCTGTTTTCTGAAATGAGAAATGGCTAATGCCAATTTGAGAAATTTGCCCAAATAGAAAAACACTAAAAGTTCTGATTCAGATATAACCTGAATTTTTGGAAACTTTGGGTCAAATTCAACATGTTTAGAATTGATTCATTAAACTCTAATTACAACCCAAAACATAGAAATTTGCTGTGAAAGTCATATTAAGCAAGTTGTGAAATTGAAAATCTGCACGTGATGGACAAGGACAGACGTTTAGGCTCCATTCACACGTCTACAATTCTGTTCCGCATTTTGCGGAATGGATTTGTGGACCTATTCATTTCTATGGGGCCGCACGATATGCTGCCCGGATCCGGAAATGCAGACCCGCACTTCCGGGTCCGCAATTCCGTTCCGGAAAAAAATAGAACATGTCCTATTCTTGTCCGCAATTGCGGACAATATTAGGGATTTTCTATTAAGTGCGGTCCGCAAAATGCGGTATGCACATTGCCGCTGTCCGTGTTTTGCGGATCCATGGATACGCAAAACACATACGGACGTGTGAATGGACCCTTAGCATGTGTCATACATAAAAGCAGTGAAACCAATTTTACAGTGCAGGGTAATCATATATGTAAGCACTCATTGTATAGCCAAGCAGGTTTTGATGCAGGTTTAGAAGCCAAAATTAAAAAGGGATAAAAAAAAAGGAGAGAACGTATTAAAGTGTAACTGTCACTTCATTTTTTATACCCTAATGGTACAGTACACCCTGCTGTATAAATGCTTTTGTGCTTTATAATTTTATCTTTTTCAGTTTCACCTCATAATAACACCCAGAAATGTGTGTGTCACTTTCACATCGAGCAGCCTCTTCTCAAACAGTTGTCATGTGCAGCCGTGTCCTCTCTGGGCTCCGGCAGAAAGTGGAGAAGGAGGGCTGCTTTAGATGCTGCTTTCTCCTAAATGGTAGCCGCTAGAAACATGCAACTGATCTTGTTTGGCAGCTGACATCCAAGGCTTTCATACAAGACCAACAATGACAGCTAAAGCCCCAGAGGATAAATCACTGTTAGAAATCGAGTCGGGAGTTATTTTCACTTTCAGCAGTGTTCACTGCATGACGATTTCTATCAGTGATATCTTCCCCTGTACTGATCGTACTGCTGTCATTCTGGTATTGTCTGAAAGATTGGAATGTCAGCTTTCAGACAATACAAAACAGACATATGAGCAGCTAAATCAGCCACCCCCCTCCCTGTCAGTGTGGAGGTGAATGAGGGAGCAGCTGCAGAGCTGATAGGAGGGGAGAAAGATAGTAGAAACTAAATGTAGAAATGTGACATTATCATCAGTGTAGTGACCCACATAAAAAAATTATGTTTTTTTTTACCACACAGTGAACATCATAAAAAAAAAAAATTTTCCCCTAAAAATAAAATAAAAGTTATTTAATGCACTATATATACCCCACAATGATTCTGAAAAAAACTTTTAATGTGACTATTCAGAGGCTAAAATAAATGCTTACTGAATATATGTAATTGCAGGGCTTGTCTCTGGTTAACTGTATGTGAGAGGATACACACTGCTCTGGGGTAGTGGGGGAAGTTATCTGCATTCTGATTGGTCCTGCTAGTTCATGTGAGGAGAGCAAGGGGTTTGGGAAGTGATGGAAATACAGGATGGCCCCAAGGACAGGGCAAAGATCATCACAGGAAGTGCAGCAGAGGAAGATGCTGAAATAGAGGCACAGAGAACTAGGGTTGCTAAGGGCTGAATGCAGACACCAGGAAGGTAAAATTAACTGAAAAATAAAGCTTCATAAATATCTTCCCTTCAGCACATATGTTAGGAATTTCATTTTTGGTAGTGAAATGGCAATTACATTTTAAGGACAGGTACTTCTCTACTACTACTGTTTGAACATAATAACTGGCTTCAATAACTGCATTCAAATAAAAATAAAAATATACTGATGTTACTTACTCACCTAGTCACATATGTTGTGTTATCTAACCACAGCCATCTCTCATTTGTATTTGAGGAACATGAAAGACCTATCCATAGAAGTTTATTCGACGTCCAAAACTTAGAACTGATGAAGTCCTAAAAATAACTTCAATTATATTTAATTATTTCAGGGTATATTATAAATTTGTTATAAATATAAAAATATGTCTTAATTTAATACACTAAATGTAAAAATCTGAAATGAGAAGGAGAGAAGTTGTGTACTAATATTATTACAGTGACAGGGAGGAGAAGACCTACACAGGACCATTTACTTATATAGAGAAGTATGGGTGAGATTTACATTTTGCAGATATGTCATTCCTTCCCTTCCCTCTTGGTTTGAAATCCCAAGGTGATGGTACCAGATGACCAGCTTTGAAAAAAAAAGTTTGTGTTATCCACAGAATAATGCAAAATTATTTTTAAACCTGGTCATCAGGCATCACTTGTCTTGGGATATCTCAAAGTAAGAGAAAAAGCAAGCATGCGTTGTATGTTCTAGGAATGTGAAAAAATAATTTAATTCCATACAAATAGATAAAATAGAACAAGTGAAATATTTCAAATAAACTATATCTTAAAGGGGTTCTGCAGTTTGTTTAAACTGATGATCTATACTCTGGATAGATCATCAGCATCTGATCGGCGGGGGTCCAACACCCGGGACACCCTCCGATCAGCTGTTTGAGAAGGCAGCGGCGCTCCAGGAGAGTCGCAGCCTTCTCACTGTTTACCGCAGGCCCAGTGACATCACGGCTAGTATCAATGGCCTGGGCGGGGCTAAGCTCAGTCCAGGTGTTGGACCCCCGCCGATCAGCTTCTGATGATCTATCTAGAGGATAGATCATCAGTTTAAACAAACTACAGAACCCCTTTAATGTGGAGCCAAAAGAAAAAAAAAGGGGGGGGGGTGGAGGGAGGGATAGGGGGGGCTTATAAATAAAATAGAAACTCAGCACAGGTTTAGATGGAATTATTATTAATGCACTCTCATTTTACTGCTTTGTGATATTGAAATAGAAGAATGTTATAAATTATTTTTTGGAAAATAAAATATATTTAAAAAATAAATAAAAATGTGGAGCCAAATTATATTTTTTATATAATGCACATTTTTCAGAAATGTATCATCTCCCTTTATCATCTCTTTATTTACACCAGCTTTCTGGTGCAAAAGAAGCCAGAGATCTATGGCAGTTCTGAGCTGTTGTAGATACTATGGGCCAGATTTATCATTACTCTGACAGGTCACTCCACTTTCACATATAGCTAAAGTCATGTGGTTTGACGGTAGCAGTTTATCTGTCAGTAAGCGGCTTTACAAAAGTTGCACGTCTTTACAAAAAGTTGCATGTTCTTTTAAAATGTTGCATAAGATAAGCATGGTCCGCACTGAAGTGATTTTGCGCATTTATTTGTGACTTTTTAAATTGTCACAATAATAAATTAGTCTAGCGTTTCATTTACATAAGAAAACATGCCCACTCTCAGAAAACTGGAGAGCATAGCGCAGAGCTAATAAAAGTCGCAAATTTTTATGCAGTTTAAGCAATTGCGCAAAACTTTGCGACCTTTTCACTCCATTATTCTGACTTGAACCAATGATAAATCTGGCCCTATCTGTTTAGGTGCATAGACTCCTGGATTATGTGTCTAATATTTGACGAGGAATGCACCTCATCATAAATTAGGCATGGGAGTTGTAGAAATTTGATCCAATTGTCTAACCAAAGTCAGTCCTGATTTTGAGTAAAATTGATCGGTAAACCTGCTGGTTGGACAAAACTGTCTGCTTTCCAATCAGAACACTTCTAATGTTCTTACAGAGAGCCTTGTCTCCGTCTTTAAGCAGTTGCTTATCTGGGAACTTCTGCCTGCTCACTATTTCATTAGTCGTGGTCTTGGAGTAAGTGACAAACTGTGCACATCTCTCAAAGACCAGCCTTGCTACATGTGTATGGATTTCAGCAGTTCACCTGAAATGGATGTTGTCTATCAAATCACCACTGGGACCAGCTCTTCTTCTTTGTCCACACTTTCCTGACCTGGCTTCTAGCAGGTTAATTCCTGTCGTGTCTGAACCCATTTATATTTAACTGCTACTCGTCTCTGCTGTCCATTAATGCAGAACTGATTAAAGGGGCTGAATGTAACAGTGCAGCAGTAGCACTAACTGCAACAGCATAGCAGTATCGAGGCCCAGGTTAGGATTTTACTTCTTCCAGTTCTGGAATCGGGTTGAGACTTTAACAACAGGATAGGCAGAAATGGAGAAAACTTGACAAATTCTACACCATGGAGAATGCAGGGGGCCAGTGTGAACTAAGGCCTTAAATCCTCTTAAGGTACATGGTTTTATGTTCTTTTATTCAAGTTGATTTTTAGCATTTTATATAGGAAATATAGTACTAAAATCATATGACAAACACTATGGGGTAGCTTTATCAAAACTGATGTACAGGAAAACTGGCTTAGCTGCCCAAAACAAACAATCAGATTCCACCTTCATTTTGAAAAGGAGCTCTGAAAAATGAAAGGTGGAATCTGGTTGCTATGGGCAACTAAGCCAGGTTTCCTTAGCACCAATTGTGATAAATTTTCCCCCCAGGATGACATAATTTAAGACAATTTAAGCTTCTTTGGAATATGAAAGGTGGAATCTGATTGGTTGCTATGTGCAACTAAGGCAGTTTCCCTTTACACCAGTTTGATAAATGCCCCCCTATTATTGTTATTAGTTTTGCTATTTTTTCAACAATTTTTTTTCTTACCCCTTCCTGTGATGTTTTTGGCATTATAAGACTAGCGTTTTGAGCTGAGCAAAACCTCTGCGATTTTTGCCATGACAGCATTTCATCAGACATAGAGTAACATTTCTTCTTTATTGGAACCCAGTTCATTGGACAGAGCAGACAAGAGTCTAGGACCATGAAGTTTTAAATAAAAATTCCATGAATTAAAAAGGTGTTAAATATTATTTAAAACATAAATTACACATAAACATTATTTAACAAAGCATTATAATTTAAGAATATAAATCACAGAGTAAAACTCTACATCGAGAGAGCAGAAAAAGTTACCAACTTCACCTGACTATTGCTTTGACATTCTGTTTTTGATGCTCTAGGCCAGGGGTGGCAAACCCGCGGCTCGCGAGCCGCATGCGGCACCTCGGACCTTTACTTGCGGCTTTCAGAGGAGTGCGGTCTCCTCTACATATGCGGCTCTCAGGGGAGCGGGCCAGGGATGTCGCAGGTTTTCAAAATATTAGCAGCACGGGAGAAGGAAGAAGAAAGCAGTCCCCTCCTTCTCCCTGCGCTGCTGCCGCTGCCACCAATGAGAATGAAGAGGGGAAGAGGAGGGGAGGGGCTGTTTCCACTGCCACCAATGATGTTAAGTCACTCATTTATTCAAATACAGGAGGCGGGTTCTGGCTGCAAAATCATATAGCCCGCACCTGAGAGGTTAAGTGCCGGGGAACGCAGCATAGAGGCCAGGTGTCGGCTATGAGATTCTGCCGGCACCCGCCCCCATATCTGTATTAAAGGTTGTCATTGGTGGCGCAGTACACCCCCCCCTTAATACATGCAGGCCTGCGCTCTGACCTGACGCTGTGTACGTCAGGTCACTATGGAGAGATCGCCACAGTCTTCAGAACAGTGGCAGCAGAGGTAGGATAAGCCTCCACAGTTTTATTTTATTAAAGTACTGATCTGGGGGTCTTATCTGACATGGGGGTAGTATGAGCTCAGATAAGACCCCCAAATCCTCATCAGACCCAAAAAATAAGCCTCTCCAGTGCTCACATAAGACACTAAAAATCAGACACCCCATGCTCACATCTCCCCTATGTCAAATCACCCCTGAGCATGGGGCGGTCATCTAAGCATGGGGCGGTCATCTGAGCATGGGGTGGTCATCTGAGCATGGGGCGGTCATCTGAGCATGGGGCGGTCATCTGTACATGGGGCGTCATATGAGCATGGGGCGTCATCTGAGCATGGGGTGTCATCTGAGCATGAGGCGGTCATCTGAGCATAAGGCGGTCATCTGAGCATGGGGCGTCATCTGAGCATGGGGCGTCATCTGAGCATAAGGCGGTCATCTGTGCATAAGGATGCCATCTGTACATGGGGTGTCATCTGAGCATGGGCGGTCATCTGTGCGTAAGGATGTCATCTGTGCGTAAGGGTGTCATCTGTGCGTAAGGGTGTCATCTGTGCGTAAGGGTGTCACCTGTGCATGGGCGGTCATCTGAGCGTAGGGCGGTCATCTGAGCATAAGGCGGTCATCTGAGCATAAGGCGGTCATCTGAGCATGGGCGGTCATCTGAGAAATCTTAAAACACATTGTGAAAAACAAAGATTGCCAGAAGTCTCACTAAAGCTGTCTACACTACAGGTAGGAAAGGTGGTTTAAATGCACTTTTAAATGTTTGATAACTCAATTGCAGTAATACTGTCGTGTGCACGCATATTTGTGTAAACGGATAGCTTGTGGCTCTTGGCAGTCATAAGATTTTTTTTTGGCTCTTTGTGTCTGTAAGGTTGTCCACCCCTGCTCTCTAGGCTCTAATTTTTATGAGTTGTTAGGCTACATTCACACTAGCGTTTCTATTTTCTGGTAATGAGATCAGTCACAGGATCTCAATACCGGTGAAAAACGCTTCTGTTTTGCCCCTATTCATTGTCAATGGGGACAAAACGCAACTGAACAGAATGGAATCCTCCAAAATGCATTCTGTTCCGTTTGGTTGAGTTCCCATACCGGAGAGCAAACCGCAACAAGCTGCTGTTTTCTTTCCGTCATGGGATACGAAGCAAAACAGATCCGGCATGACCCACAATGCAAGTCAATGGGGACAGATCCATTTCCTCTGACACAATAGAAAACTGATCCGTCCCCCATGGACTTTCAATGGAGTTCATGACGGATCCGTCCTTGCTATGTTAAAGATAATACAACCGTATCTGTTCATAATGTATGTAGATGGTTGTATTATCAGTAATTGAAGCCTTTATTTGCTGAACCCTGCCGGATCCAGCAAAAACGCTAGTGTGAAAGTAACCTTACCTGTTCCTGTGCATTTCTCTTTGGTTTGTATTTTTTAGCTTCTGATGCATTATCTCGTTCTTTGACTATGTTTCCCGTTGGTCTGTTGATGCTCTGATTTACTTCTGTATTTTGATCTCATGTTCTAAGTAGACCTGACCTTGAAAATGCCATTTGTTGATAATTTCATTGCTGCTACCACTGAGAGTTACCATTGAGCCCATACTTCATGGAGCACATCAACCTTGGGTACACTCCATACACCACGGTAGACTGTGTCGGTTTAATAGGGGTTACTACTAAGGATCCACTAATTGAAAAGTAGCAGAAAAATGGAAACTTTCAAGAAGCAGCCATCAGAACTGCAGAATTGACGTATCACAATAAAGAGAATTGTCCATATTGTACAACAAATACCATTTATCAAAGAAACATTTATCGATAATCATCCAACTTCTCATGAAAGAAAATCTATGATGGTTTTCACACCAGGATTATGTTTAAATGTTTTACCTTTTTGTTCCTCTTCATTTCTCATGCACAGGTCATTTCTCAAATTTGCCAGTGTTTGTGAGATACTTTGAATTCTACCACGGTAATAATTTTGCTTCTCATAAGCCTGAAATACTTTGAAACAAATTTGCTTTTACAAACCTCAAAAGTATGTAAATTTTCCAGGAAAAGCAGCTCGCAAATACATGGCAAACACACATGCAAATACTTTCCAATAATATATCAGTCTATATACTATCAGTATAGTATGCTGTAAAGATGATCATTTCACCATGTTTCCATATACTGTACATATGCAGTATGGGCAAAATTCTTCATTTGTATTACATATGCAAATGGAAGCCCGAAGGCAGGTCAAACTAGCAATGATAATAAAGTGTCAGAGACCTAAAATGCTGTTAGCATAGGGGATTAGACTAGAGATGAGGGAATTTCATGTTATGAAACTCGTTCACGCTTTGTTTGGTGGTAAAAGCAGAATTCCATTATGGATTCCCTTACCATGGACCATAACGTAATTCTATGACAGAATGCATAACGGAATGCCTTTAGAGGCATTCCGTTATTCATTCCGTCATAATTGGACTCCCCTGCATAACGGAAACGGGATGCATCTGTTTTGCTGCCCATAAACTTCTATTATGACGGAATGAATAATGGAATGCCTCTAAAGGCATTCCATTAGGCATTCCGTCATAGAATTGCGTTATGGTCCATGGTAACGGACTCCTTAATGCAATTCTGATTTTACCACCAAACGAAGTGTGACCGAATTTCAAAATATGAAATTTGCTCATCTCTAGATGAGACCAGCAGGCAGGACAGAATTTGCAGATATAATATGCGAGTAAAAATGCAAATGTATTCCACTATTTTACCTAACAGTAATTTTCTAGTCTTCTCTAAATGTCTTCTTTCTTTTTGTAGGGGATATATGGGTCTTTCTTATTGTTTAAAAATGGTATCCCAGTGTAAATGCATTTTCCGTAGCATTGGGGTATAATATTTTTGCTGATTATGAATAATTTTGGCATCATACACTTAGCTTTACACTTTTCCAGTATATGGAGAACAACTTATTACGATTTATATATAAATATAGTTATATTCTTTATATGATTGCTAAGTAAAACATTGCCTATACGGGAGCAGAAGGACTTGACTTATCATGGCACAGATATTGTAAGTATTATTTGAGGTTAGGGGTGCTGGTCTTTATAAGGGCAACAAAACAAATGCCTTATTTTAAAAGGGTTCTGCGACAGGGTTAATTGTGATGTGCCTATTATCTTTGAAGGGAATCTGTCAGTTCCCAAACTAGAGTAAAAGGTCTATAGTTTAAGTAACGCTAAGTCCAGCAGTGAAATGCATTTTACAGCTGGTTTGTGGGAGCACAGTATCGGAATGCAAGTAAGTATGAAAATAAAAATTACATACCCGGACTTGCAGGTACCTGCGTCATACTCTAGTTTGGGGGATATTTTGGAGCTGACAAATTGCCTTTCAGAAATTATGCTCTTTCATTAAGGAGGCCAAACTCTGTAATTTACTGTCTAACATAACCAAGTGTCCAGCTTCCCCTATATGGCCCTGTTCACATTCTTTGTTTAACCCCTTAGGGACCCGTGACGTATCGGTACGGCATGGTTCCCGAGTCCTTAAGGATCCATGACGTACCGGTACGTCATGTGTTGTTCCGATCACCGCCGCCCAACGGGCGGTGATCGGAACAAGGTGCCTGCTCAAATCATTGAGCAAGCATCTCAGCTAAATGCGCGGGGGAATCCCGTGACCCCCCGTGTCGGCGATCGCCGCAAACCGCAGGTCAATTCAGACCTGCGGTTTGCGGCTTTTACCTGGTGCGGTGGCGGTGCTGCCATCGGGTCCCCATGGTGCTGTGGGGGGGACCTGATGGCATGCAAGGCAGCGCGATGCCTTCCTGAGGCATCTGCGCTGCCTTCCGATGACGAGCCTGTGAGATCCAGCCCCCTGGATCTCACAGGCCGGAAGCTGTATGAGTAATACACACTGTATTACTCATACAGCCAATGCATTCCAATACAGAAGTATTGGAATGCATTGTAAAGGATTAGACCCCCAAAAGTTCAAGTCCCAAAGTGGGACAAAAAATAAAGTGAAAGAAAAGTTGAAAAAATTTAGTTTCCCCCGCCAAAAAATTTAAAGTTTCAAGTAAAAATAAACAAAAACGTAATTTTCCCCAAATAAAGTTAAAAAAAAAATTGGTAAAAAATAGGGGAAAAAAAAAAAGTATACATATTAGGTATCGCCGCGTCCGTATCGACCGGGCTCTATAAACATATCACATAAACTAACCCCTCAGATGAACACTGTAAAAAATAAAAAATAAAAACTGTGCTAAATAAACCGTTTTTTTGTCACCTTACATCACAAAAAGTACAACAGCAAGCGATCAAAAAGGCGTTTGCCCACCAAAATAGTACCAAATCTAACCGTCACCTCATCCCTTTAAAAAATGAGCCCCTACTTGAGACAATCACTCAAAAAATAAAAAAAATATGGCTCAGAATATGGTGACACTAAAACATCATTTATTTATTTTTTTAAAGCTGTTATTGTGTAAAACTTACATAAATAAATAAAAAAGTATACATATTTGGTATCGCCGCGTTCGTATCGACCGGCTATATAAAAATATAACATGACCTAACCCCTCAGATGAACACCGTAAAAAATAAAAACTGTGCTAAATAAACCATTTTTTGTCACCTTATATCACAAAAAGTGTAATAGCAAGCGATCAAAAAGTCACACGCACCCCAATATAGTGCCAATAAAACCGTCATCTCATCCCGCAAAAATCATACCTTACCCAAGGCAATCGCCCAAAAAATGAAAAAATTATGGCTCTCAGACTATGGAAACACTAAAACATGATTTATTTTGCTTCAAAAATGAAATCATTGTGTAAAACTTACATAAAAAAAAAGTATACATGTTAGGTATTGCTGCATCCATGACAACCTGGTCTATAAAAAATATCACATGATCTAACCTGTCAGATGAATGTTGTAAATAACAAAAAATAAAAACGGTGCCAAAACAGCTATTTCTTGTTATCTTGCCTCACAAATAGTGTAATATAGAGCAACCAAAAATCATATGTACCCTAAACTAGTACCAACAATGATGCCACCCTACTTTTTTGGAGTTTCTACTCTATTGGTGCATCAAGGGAGCTTCAAATGGAACATGGTGTCAAAAAAAACAGTCCAGCAAAATCTGCCTTCCAAAAATCGTATGGCATTCATTTCCTTCTGCGCCCTGCCGTGTGCCCGTACAGGGGTTTTAGACCACATATGGGGTGTTTCTGTAAACTACAGAATCAGGGCCATAAATATTGAGTTTTGTTTGGCTGTTAACCCTTACTTTGTAAAAGTAAAAAAAATATTAAAATGGAAAATCTGCCCAAAAAGTGAAATTTAGAAATTGTATCTCTATTTGCCATTAATTCTTGTGGAACACCTAAAGGGTTAACGACGTTTGTAAAATCAGTTTTGAATACCTTAAGGGGTGTAGTTTCTTAGATGGGGTCACTTTTATGGAGTTTCTACTCTAGGGGTGCATCAGGGAGGCTTCAAATGGGACATGGTGTCAAAAAAACCAGTCCAGCAAAATCTGCCTTCCAAAAACCGTATGGTATTCCTTTCCTTCTGCTCCCTGCCGTGTGCCCGTACAGTAGTTTACGACCACATATGGGGTGTTTCTGTAAACTACAGAATCAGGGCCATAAATATTGAGTTTAGTTTGGCTGCTAACCCTTGCTTTGTAACTGGAAAAAAATTATTAAAATGGAAAATCTGCCAAAAAAGTGAAATCTTGAAATTGTATCTCTATTTTCCATTAATTCTTGTGGAACACATAAAGGGTTAACAAAAGTTTGTAAAATCAGTTTTGAATACCTTGAGGGGTGTAGTTTATAGAATGTGGTCATTTTTTGGTGGTTTCTAATAAGCGTCGCAAAGTGACTTCAGACCTAAACTGGTCCCTAAAAATTGGGTTTTTGAACATTTCTGAAAAATTTCAAGATTTAAGATAAACTTCTAAGCCTTGTAACATCTCCAAAAAATAAAATATCATTCCCAAAATGATCCAAACATGAAGTAGACATATGGGGAATGTAAAGTACTAATTATTTTTGGAGGTATTACTATGTATTATAGAAGTAGAGAAATTGAAACTTGGAAATTTTCTATTTTTTTCAAATTTTAGGTAAATTTGGTATTTTTTTTATAAATAAAAATGATTTTTTTTTTACTTCATTTTACCAGTGTCATGAAGTACAATATGTGACGAAAAAACTATCTCAGAATGGCCTGGATAAGTCAAAGCGTTTTAAAGTTATCAGCACTTAAATTGACACTGGTCAGATTTGCAAAAAATGGCCAAGTCCAGAAGGTGAAATAGGGCCGAGTCCTTAAGGGGTTAAATTATGTCTGGAGGACTCCAGACGAAAACCTCCAATGGAAGGTTGTAGTATATCCCACTGTATAGGCATACAGTGGGATACGTCACCTATGCGCTCCCATTGTAAGACAAATGGTTTACTGCTTTATGGGATGCCATTTGATGGAATAGCATAGTCGACTACATTATTCCATACTTTTTTGTGGTGGCCATATACTGACCTGGCCAAAGGATACTTATTTGGCCACTGTTGAGTGAATGGAACCTTAAGGATATAGGTAGCGTGTACGCTGGGAGCTTATCGGGCATATGGTACCTGCTAAGTGTACATCGCGACCATGATGTAAATAGGGCTAACATTTACCGTACATTTCATCCTCCTAAATGGTAGCCTTTCTCAGTCATCAGTTTGGCAAAGATCTTTGAGGATTTAAATTTTAATAAGGTCAGGTAAATTCCGTACTTTAGCACCAAAATAGTCTGTAATTGTTTGCCTATTTGCTCAGTCTACTTCAGGAATGCACATTTTCTGGTCCGAGGGCCAATTCATAGAATCATAATAAAACTTACATGGGGTGGGGGGCGGAGCTAACGGCTGAGCTGTGAAGACATGCTCTGCTGAGCTCCGTTATCTGCCTGCCAAAGGGACCAGCTTATGCTAGCCTGAACACTTCAAAAATGGTGAAAAATCGGAGGGCAGAAGAACTTAGATCAAGCTGTGATCCCGAAATGCCCTAATCCAGGTTCGGGAATGGTGAAATATCTTAAAAAACAGACCGCTTCGCCTGCAGTCAAAGAATCCAAGATGGCGCCGGCTGACGAGCGCTCTGAAGCTGGAGCTGAAGGTGGCATGTCTGAGGGAGAAAGCGACGGGGGTGAGTCTCTTAGCTCCCGCTCCCTGCCTGTGTCACGGCGTTTCATCAAACAAGCCCTTGCTGAAGCCTTATCTCCTCTAAGGCAGGAAATCTCTGTACTCACCCAGGAGATTCAGCACATAGGTCACCGGGTTGAATCTCTGGAGAATATCAGCCAGGCCACGCTGGAGCATAGCGCTGCAGTCTCCCAATCCCTCTCCTCCTGTCAGCAACATATAAATCAGCTGCACGCAGCCATGGAGGACCAAGAAAACAGGGGGAGGAGGAATAACCTTCGATTCAGAGGCATACCAGAATCTGTGCCTAATGAGGATCTTATCTCTGTCATTAAACAAATAGCTGCAACTCTCCTGGGAAGGGAAGACTTGTCTGGCATGATTATAGAAAGAGCTCACAGAGCCCTCAGACAGAAGCCTAAGGACACAGAACCTCCCAGAGACATTATTTGCCGTTTCTTGAATTATGCTGACAAAGAGAAAATCTTTATTGCAGCCAGAGCCTCAAATGCCATATCTTTTGGTGATTCTTCTATCAAGATATTTCAAGACCTTTCCCCAGTCACCTTGAACAAGAGGAAGATCCTGAAACCCCTCACAGACCATCTGCGCAACAAGAATATCTTATATAGATGGACTTTCCCCTTTGGTCTGTCCTTTAAATATGCAGGAAAGCAGATCAAGATTTCATCCCACACGGACCTTCAGGATGCTCTTTCTTTCATGGACATTCCCCCAATGGACATAACATGCTGGGACGCAGTGTCTGAGATCTCCATTTTGCCTGAGCTTCCGAAGCTGACCCCTTGGGAGAAGTTTGCTACTCCTAAAAGACAACGAACGAAGCATCGCAGCGGACATCTGACCCCAAGGAGGATAACTGAGACTGTGTCATAGCTCTTCCATTCGGATAATATTGACACAATATAAGTAATGTCTCTGTCTTTGCTCTCCAATGAACCCACCTTTCTACCCCTCTCTCATTCCCCCCCCCCCCCCCCTTTAACATGTTTTTTTTTTTTTTTCCCATTCTCTCCCCCCCCCTTCTCTCCCCCCCTCCCCCTTCTCCCCCCCCCCCCCCTTTTCTGTATCTGGAGTGTATATTCAAATGCCTCATTTGTCCCCTTTGATAGCAGGATCCTAAAATTGGGTTGAACCCACATTTCCCCCCTTTACTGATGAAGCCATCTAGCTTCATATTGTTATTAAGGCGGCAACTAGATGTTCTAACGCCGCGTTATTGTTCTATTATCGTTTATGTTTTTTATTTTAGTTTTTAAATTTGTGGAACCCCTGGATATTTGTCACTTATATGTCTGTTGAGAGGGGAAGGTGTGCTCGCTTCTCTGGGGGCCGCTACAATGGCCCAATTGCTTATCCATGAATGACCTCAAACTAGCGTCCTTCAATGTGAAGGGCTTAAGATCCCCATCTAAGAGATCACAAATTTTCTCCCTCCTTTGGAAGGAAAGATGTTCAGTCGTGTTTTTACAGGAAACCCATTATAAACATGGCAAATATCCTGACCTTTCCTTTTCAAAATATCCAAATTGGCATCATTGTGGAGCGGGAGGAGCGGCCTCCAGGGGAGTGAGCATAGGTTTCAAGGGAAATGTTCCTTTCACTTATACTGCACATACGCAAGACCCAGATGGCAGATACATAATACTCAAGGGTACTATTGGTAGTAAAATGTACACCTTTGTCAATGTTTACGCCCCTAACATTGATCAGATTGATTGGCTCCTCTCCCTTTTGACCCTGGTAGAGGACTTGCAGGAGGGAACCCTCGTCTTGGCAGGTGACTTTAACGTCGCCCTACAGCCCCTTGTTGATACGTCCTCCAAAAAGTCTTCCTTCTCAGCTAAATCTCTCAAAAAGTTGAATTCTAGGTTATATGATCTAGGACTTATAGATATATGGCGTTGTCATAATCCTAATCATACTGACTATACTTTTTATTCCGCTCCAGGTCATTCCTATAGCAGGATAGACTACATACTTGTACCGAAGGACCAGATACCTTTCTTTTTGGATGCAAAAATTGGTAACATCACCATATCAGATCACTCCCCTATATTTTGTACTATAAGACCGACATCTGAACCAGGTAGGACTCCTATTTGGAGACTTAATGAATCCGTGCTGAGCAACGATGGCCTTAGAAAGTACTTTAAATCCCTTATAGAGGAATATTTTTCCTTTAATAACACTACAGATATTTCCCCACAGACCCTTTGGGATGCCCATAAAGTATATATACGAGGATACTTTATTAGTAAATGTTCATATCTGAAGAAACAAGCAGAAAAACACCTATCCTCTCTTTTGGACCAGATTCACATATTGGAATCTCTCCACAAGAGATCCCTTGCAATCCATCACTTAGAAAAATTGACCACCCTTAGAACAGAGCTTAAGAATCTACTAAACGCCAAAGCCGCTAAATACTATTTATCTTCCCAACATAAATTTTTTGCCCATGGCAATAAGGCCTCTAAGTTTATGATGCAACAAATCAAACGTAGAAAACTAGCTAGACATGTATCTTCCATCAAAACTTCCCAAGGCCAACAGCTCTTCTCCTCTGAGGCTATAGCGGAGCAATTTAGGATTTTTTACGAAACTCTGTATAACTTACCCCCTCCTGTAGAAGACTCTACTTCCCAGAATAGAGAAATTTCAGTTAAGGCCTTTCTAGACACATTAAATCTGCCTATATTATCCCCAGATCAACAAAAAGCCCTAGAAAAACCCTTTACCTCATCTGAACTAGCGGCAGCCCTTAAAGCCTCCCCAGGCCCGGATGGTTTTCCCTCCACTTATTATACCACCTTCCAAGACTCTCTGATCCCCTACTTCCTCCCGGTCTGTAACCTCTCTCTCTGCAACCAACCTTTATCAGCTGATATGACTAACGCCCTAATAACTATAATACCTAAAGAAGGTAAGGACCCTACCTCTTGCGCTAATTATCGCCCGATATCCTTACTAAATACAGACCTGAAAATTTTGGCGAAAATGTTAGCCACAAGACTTCAGTCTTTTCTCCCCAATCTAATCCACCCAGATCAAGTGGGATTTGTGAAAGGTCGGGAGGGAAAGGAAAACACCACTAAAGTTCTTGATGCTCTCTTTTATGCTTCTTATAAAAAAAGACCCTTAGTATTACTCGGCACCGACGCTGAAAAAGCGTTTGACCGAATAGACTGGTCATTCATTAGACATACCCTACTTAAATTTCATATCCCTTGCCCCTACATCAATGCGGTTTTTGCAATGTATACTAATTCCTCTGCCTCAGTCCTGGTCAACAACCTTATTTCTACCCGCTTCTTAATTAAAAACGGTACACGCCAGGGATGCCCTCTCTCCCCCCTTATATTTGTTCTAGTGATGGAGACTCTTCTGCAGGCATTGAGACAAGATGAGGACATTATGGGACTAAAATTAGGCCTGAAGGAATTTAAATTAGCGGCTTTTGCAGATGACCTGCTTATCACTACAACAAATCCCACTAAATCAATGCCCCTAATAGTATCCCTTCTAAATAGATTTGGTCTCCTCTCCAACTTTAAAGTTAATCCCAATAAATCCCAGATCCTTCATATTGGACTATCCCCGACTCAAATCTCTGCTCTTCAAGTAAACTCCCCCTTTAACTGGTCTAATAGACATTTGACATACTTGGGCATTAAATTAACTTCTCATCTCTCAGAACTATTTCAGCTCAACTATGCCCCCCTCCTGAAGGCCATTGTTGCTCAGCTTGATTCCCTGGACCACCCTTACTTGTCCTGGTTTGGTAGAAAGAACCTGGTAATGTCCCTGGTGATTCCAAGACTCACTTACCTCCTGCAGGTCCTCCCAATTGCCATCCCCAGGTCCTTTTTTAGGTCTTTGAACTCCCAGATACGGAAGTTTATCTGGCAAGGTAAAAAACCTAGAATTTCCTTTGCTACTCTAACAAAACCTAAACATCTAGGTGGGATAGGTTTGCCCGACCCTGAGCTTTATATGAAGGCTATTCATTTAACTAGAGAGATTGATTGGCTTCGGCCCACAAATCATAAACAATGGTTACCGTTAGAAAATATTTTCTTTCCTTCTACTATTAGAGCCCTGCTGCTGGCGGACAGCCCACTTCCTGCCTTCTCCTCTATTCCAAATCCCATAGTTCGCACCTCATTAAAGGTATGGAAGTGGTTTACCGCCAATAGCTGCGCCCTACCTCTGCCCTCTCCTCTCCTCCAGATAGGAGATATTATCTCATTAGCTCCAAAAAAGCTGAAAGATTCGTGCCCTTTAAGGATCAGATCCTCCACTAAATTAATGACTGATCTTCTGGACGTTAACGGGTGTGTCCTCACAGGGGAGTCTCTTTTAAACAAACTGGAAGCGACTCCCTCACATACCTTACTCCTTACTTATATGAGTAAAGAAATCAGCCTTAGAGCTAAATCCCTAAACATGCAAAAACCCCTAGATTGGTTTGAAAATCTATTGAAGTCTACAAACTACCCATCTAAGTTAATTTCCGTTCTTTATAAAAAGCTTTCCCTCTCCTCTTCAAATATTAAACCGACAGCAATAGTACAATGGGAAAAGGACCTGGGAAGACAATTCTCTCATTCTGAAATGACTAGACTCTTCTGTACTCCACATGTGTGTGAGTGCAGGAGAACGGTTACAAGGTACTAGCTAGGTGGTACAGAACCCCAGACAAGATCTCCTCATACTACCCAAATGTCCCAGACACATGCTGGAGATGTGACAAAAATAAAGGTTCTTTTTTCCATATCTGGTGGGAATGCCCCCTGCTAAAACCCTGGTGGGAGAAGATATTCAACCTAAGTAATAGCATATGCAAGACCAACTTCCCCGCTTCCCCAGAGATCGCACTATTGTCCTTTGGCATAAAGGATGGGGACGTCCACAAAAAAACCCTCTTTTCCTTTCTGATCTCAGCTGCACGACTACTTATCCCCATCAATTGGCGCAGTTCAGTCATTCCAACCATAGACCATTGGACAGCCAAAGTTGATCAGTTCTACCGCCTGGAAGAACTCTCACACTGGGAATTGAAATCTAGAAGTACCTTCCTTAGTATCTGGTCTTTATGGAAGTCATATAGAAACCTTACTTAATATCTCATACGCTATATCCAGGTGTTCCGAAGTTCTTTGTTCCGTAGTTCTTTGTTCTACTCTCAGGTTTTTCTGACATATGTATACAAAAATGTCTGTACTTGAGATCTACATACGGTCTCTATACAAATGCTACGATTGTAACCCAAGCCTTATAATGTCTTTGCACTATACTGTGATATTTTACATTATCCGTATGTACGGACTATTTATGTATGGAAAAAATACAAAACAATAAAAAATTGTTTATAAAAAAAAAAAAAAAAACTTACATGGGGTATTATGACCTGAGGATGGCATCACGTTAGTCACATATTGTATTACTCCCATAGACAATAATGAAGATAGCAGTACAAATAAATGGCCACCACTTCACCTCATCTACTCCATTTTGGAGTGCCACACTGACGTCAGGAGGCCCTCATTCTGATAATCTATGTGGGTCACTGAAATGGCCACACAGTTCACCATTAGTACTTCCATCACTCTGCTCCTATGCTGTGGGCCTCTTCTCTTTTCTCTGACACAAAACATACATGTGAGTAGCCTCCAAAGATGGACAAACATGTCTTATGACCAGATGCTTGGGTGGCAGGTTGTGCATCCCCGGTCTACTTGGACATATGTCTTGGCCTTAGCATACAATTTGCTTTTTCTCATCCATATTAATATTTAGCGAAAGTTTATTTTGAAAATACCTTCACACAGGGAGACTTACATGAAATAGCAATTGCTAAAACGGCAAGAAGAAGAATGGAGACCAGTAGCCCTATTATAATGTACATTTTCTTCTGATATCTGGAGGGAATAGCATTATGTTCAAAGGAAGCGACTGCAAGGAAATAAAGAAAAATGAATCATGGTGAATTCTCAGTCTCGTAGAGAAATTTCTTGTCACATGCCCAAGACTTCTTAATTCATTTACCCCTTCACACCACAGCACAGTGGATTAGATATGTATTTTATTTCATGACAAAAAGGAAGTAATACTTCATAATACACATATAATTAGCTGTGCCTTTTTCGGGTGAAGGTAAGTGGACTTTTTTGTGCAGCGTGTAGCTATAGCAGTGATGGATGAACCTTGGCACTCCAGCTGTGGTGAAACTACGACTCCCAGCAAGCGGGGCATCTTGGGAGTTGTAGCTTTACCATAGCTGGAGTGCCAAGGTTAGCCATCACTGCTATAGGGAATGGACAGTTTGAATTGGCATCCAGCGTCCTGTGCCTTAAGGCCTTTCATACCTCAAGAAAACATCAGTATTAAAATTAGCACTTGGTGGGTGGGGGCCAAAGAGCTTGTAGTTATGCCTCTGTTTGTGGGCTGTGATATATACTGTAATTACTGCAGAAAACCATTTTCAAGTTTATTATTTGCTGTGCAAACAGAGTGCATATTTAACCTAGAACAGCATAATATAGCAAAAATAAATCATAGGCCCAGGTTCATCAAGATCGGTGTCATCGTAAACTACATGCCTTATAATAAATGACATGGCTCCTCCAGCAGTACGTGCGCTGGAATGAAATTGGCAAGGGCAGGGTTTAAGTCATATGCAATTTCTTCTTGCGTAAAATATTGTTGTAAAGTAACATACTGCCGAGTCCAAACATAAGGTGGCATAAAGAAAAAGAAACTGCCCCATTTTAATAAATCTGGAGCTATTTACACCTTTTTCACTGTCAGTGACAATTTCCCCTCTACACCTTTTTTTGGCATAGAAGAGGCAATGCCATTGCGACTTTTCTAGTTGCAAATGTCATTTTACGTCGCTCTCTCCTCGCCACCATTTCATATAACTAATTTTCATAAAATTGACAGATGATTTCTATAAAATATAGACATATTAATATAATGTTACTTGATTGTGAGCTCTTACCTTCTGGGTTCTTCTCCACTGTATGGCTAGTAGATGCATGTTTGGAATCATGAAATCTAAGGTCAGCATATGTTATCTCTTCACCCATTGTTAGAGGAACTGAAGAGTTGACTTCACGGCCAAGCATGAGAACATCTTAGTGATATTAATAACTGGTATTCCATTCAAACTTCCTGATTACGCACCTGACGCGTCTTGTGGTGAGAAGCTTTCTGCTCAATAACAGGTTACTGATGATTGCTAAATGATTTTATAATGCAAACTGGATGGATTTTAGATAAAAAAAGTCTTATGGGGAATACTCTTCAACAAAAATCGAGAAGCAGAACAATATTACTTTATGGTAATAATGTATGAGTGCTGTGACTCGCTAATAATGACTAGAGAAACGGTGTAGGTATCTTATTAAAGCCAAGAGTTTGCTCTTTAAAGTGAAACCATATAGGCATGATATATGAACCACATCAAACTGAAGCTTCTTACTTGGTTGTCTATATAGTGGACAGGGGATGGTGCAGTAAGATAGAGATAAGCAGGATCACAATCTCTGAATTGTGGAGTTCGGTTAGTCCCACCAAGCACTGATAGCAAAACCCTGTTTCTAACTATTACTGAACACATTTAGCTATTCAGGTTGGTTGCCGTGCAAACTGCATTTGCTTTGCTTGAAATTAAAGTAAATTTTTTTAAAGAGAAACTTTGAGTAAGGAGAAGGGTTAATTTTATAAACTCATATAAAGAGACTTGTGTGTTTTGCTTCCTCTTTTGGTTTCCTATCTTCTTGCTGTTAAATCAGTTCATGTCTGGGTAACACATCTTCAATTAAAGCTGAATATAAATAGTGTCACACAGGCAGTGTTCTTAAAAATGTGCCATACAGTTCTCGAAAGAATCATAGTGAGCACCTGGACGTAATTACCCATTGTTTGGAGGTGCTGGTCTAATATTATTTTGTGCATTATATATATAGGGGATGGGCTGTCTCAGTTTAGACCTGCCTATCTGCCCAAGGCTTTTAGATAGCGTATACAATAGCTGGATCCTACACTGTCCTGAATGTTGGAGGCTTCATGTCCCAGAGAGGCAATTCTGATAGCGTTAGGTTCCCATCTGCAGAAGCCACCTTGTCGTTGGTAGATTCGTCCGAAAAAATTCCCATTTCAAAAATGTGCATAAAGTGATTCAATTTTCCATATAGTGCATTTGCATATGTCTTGCCTATGGAGCAGTGTGCTGCTACGTATAGTGTTTGTTTGCTTTTACATGACAGCTATGGTAGCGTGCACCTGTACTTTATTTCATATTGTTTGGAGATGCTGGTCTAATTTTATTTCTTGCATCAAAGGACTGGTGGCGCATAATGCCCATGGCAATACTAGTATAGCAGTACCATACCCATATAGCATACAACATGTCCCTGTATTGTGATGCGATTTGTACACAGTACACTACAAGGAGTAAAAATGACTTTTACTGAAGTTTTTGTGCAACAAATTATTTGACAGACTTTGACAAATGTAAGGAATATTATAATACAAAAGCTTCCTGCTGGCTCTGCCCATTCTCCTGCAGCCCTTATGGCATGGGTCCTCCCCAGCCAATGGCTGGCCTCCTTTGAGTGTTTAAGGCACCTTCCTCTAGTGTTATACTTTCCTGCAATGGTGTGCTGTTTCCATATTTGTCTGTCTGTGTACCAACTTCCTCCTGAAGGGATTTGACTCTTCACTGCCTGACTTGAACTCTACCTGATCTCTATACTGACTCAGACATGCCTGTTCTGACCCTCGGGCCGACTTTGGATTGCACTAACTCTGCCTGCACTGATTTTGCCTGGCCACTCTGTGCTGTGCACTGGTGTCCCTTGACGTCTGTGGGTCAGCAGTCACTTGAACAGAGACTACTCTGATTGTCCTGGTGGTTTCCCTGCAGCAGAGTCCAGATGCCTGTACAAAGGTGAAAGGCTGAAAATGAGTGAGGGGCACCTAGATAATGCCCTTAGGATTTAAATCTGTTGAAGTGACACTGCAGATCCACATTCGCTTTCTTGCACTTTCTCTGTATAACTCTGATACCCACCCTTTCTCCAGGTACTAGCTTGTTCCATCTTACTTTTTAATTATATATATATATATAAAAATGATAAAAAAGTAGAAGTGGGGCACTCACTTTAAGTATAGGGATCTTGTATTTATTAAGGTAATAACAATAATAGTGAAGCAATAAAATATCATATAGCAATATTAGGGTATCAGAATAATCATAAAAGTGGAGCAAAATAAAATGTGGTACTATCGACGATTAGCAATAAAATATAGCTATAATAAATACAGTAAAAAACGTTAATGCAATGCTAGGATATATTGATGAATATAGATCCCGATAAATAGATAAAATTGTGAGTTCATATGTCAGCCATAGGGACATTCACTGAATAAATCCTGAGGGATAGTTCCATATGGGGTAATCCGTTCCAATAACCAGTCTTTCAAGGGTACTCTCAAAATGAATAGGTCACAGTCCCAAGCGTATGCAGCCAAAAAGTTTTTACTGTGTATCAGTTTGGCTGCTAATACGCACAGCGGCGTCCCGCTGTAATTGCGATCGCTTGTGAGTGGGATATACAAGTGCTTACCCGAGGCTCCTGGATAACGATTCCTCGACACGGTGCGTTGGTGTACTGCTCCGGTCTCAAGGATAGATGTCCTGTTTTGAAATTAGCGCCAGTTGAAATGTTTGTTGCACGCGGTATGAGTGACCTGCGTGATGCAACACCGATGGTTCCGGTAATAGCTCTGGCGCACAGGTGATGACTTCCAGGTTTCTCGGACTTGTAGACCCACTCGTCCTGATAGGGGGGAGATACCAGACGCGTTTCGGGGATTTACAAAACAGACCCCTTCTTCAGTGGTTGACAATCCCCTGTTCATGTCTCGTTTTTATAGGGCATGAGAGATAGGAAAGAGCTGGTTCGGAATCCGAAATTTTAAGGATTGGGGTCATTTGAGAATGACTGTTGCTTTATGTTCGGCTTATCTTCAGATATATCATTCCCATAAACAAGTAGATAATATTGATTCATCGTATAGATAAAGGATATCGAAACGAAATAAGAATATCATTATAGATCCATATAAACATATGTGCAATTACGGGATCTCCATCCATAAATACTTACATAGTTTGTTAAAATGCATACTATGACAGTTTCTTTAAAACACAACAAGTAAAAACAAAAGCAAATCAGAACAGTGTCATTCTTGCAAATAAATCCGTGCGGTTCTGTTGCGTTTTAATATGCTACGGGTATTCTATAGGAAAATAAAATATGGTCCTTTCATTATGTATTAATTATTTAAATACAATCGATACTGATCTGGTTGTAGAGGAAAGCGATACCTAAATATGACAGTCTCCAATTAAAGAGGTTACATTGTAGTTAAATCTAGTCTTTATAATAGTAAAATTCTCATTAGAGGCACATAAAATCATCCAGGGACCATGTGAAATGTCTGTATAAAGACAATAGAATGATAATAATTTCCATATATATATACAGAGCTGTCATGTATGGTTCCAACGATAATTTTACAAAAAAGCGCACCGATAGTCGCAGATGTTTTTAAGCGTCTATGGTGCGTTTTTTAATAGACATTTTTATTTTAATTTTGAAAGGTTTTTTATAAAGAAGGTTTTTTTTAAAACAGGTTCCTCAGAATAGGTCCCATATTCCTCACTGATATGTCATTATGTTCAAGACTGTCTTCAAAGAGGTTTATGATGGTATAATGGATGGGGACCAACTGTAGAGGAGGAACAGCACGACTTCAAATATCGTGCTGTTGGTCATCGACAGATGGCACCCATCCTATAAGAAACCAAACAATTCGAAGTCGGCATTTAAGCCTGACGGTTGTAATGTGTTTAGTTCGAAAATTCGCTTGGTTTCTAGACGTGACATTTTTTCCACGTGATTACCTCCTCTCCAGTCTTTATGTACCTTATCAATCGCTGAAAAGGTCATACACGAGGGATCTTGATTGTGTGTGGTTTTAAAATGCTGTGACAGGGAGTGGGTTTCAAAACCCTTCTTTATATTGCCAATATGCTCCGCGATACGTTTTTTTAAAGTTCTTTTGGTTCTTCCTATGTATTGGAGTTTACAGGGACATTCTATTACGTAAATTACATCCTCTGTGCTGCATGTAAGAAATTCATTTATTTTGTGGCAATGTTTATTTGTCATTGATCTAATTTCCGTTGTTTTTTTAGGGAATGAGGTTACTTTGCAATTGCCACATTTGCCACAGCGATAGAAACCTTGAATGTTCGCCCAAGATTGAATATTTGAGGTACGATTTTTCTTATTCTGAATTGTTGGTGCAATTTTAATACTCAAATTAGGGGCCTTGGTAAACACAATTTTAGGTTTTGCTGGTATCACAGTATTTAATGTCTTATCGTTTTTCAGTAGATGCCAATGTTTATTAACAATGTTTTGGATTTTCCTAAACTCCCCATTAAATGGTAAAATCAGACGTAAATTAAAATCAGTAGGTTCAACCTTTTCATTTAAGACTTTCTTATCTATAAAAAATTCCTCCCTGTTCATTTCTTTAACTTTGTTAAATGCCACATTTAAGATCTCCATCGGTGCGCTTTTTTGTAAAATTATCGTTGGAACCATACATGACAGCTCTGTATATATATATGGAAATTATTATCATTCTATTGTCTTTATACAGACATTTCACATGGTCCCTGGATGATTTTATGTGCCTCTAATGAGAATTTTACTATTATAAAGACTAGATTTAACTACAATGTAACCTCTTTAATTGGAGACTGTCATATTTAGGTATCGCTTTCCTCTACAACCAGATCAGTATCGATTGTATTTAAATAATTAATACATAATGAAAGGACCATATTTTATTTTCCTATAGAATACCCGTAGCATATTAAAACGCAACAGAACCGCACGGATTTATTTGCAAGAATGACACTGTTCTGATTTGCTTTTGTTTTTACTTGTTGTGTTTTAAAGAAACTGTCATAGTATGCATTTTAACAAACTATGTAAGTATTTATGGATGGAGATCCCGTAATTGCACATATGTTTATATGGATCTATAATGATATTCTTATTTCGTTTCGATATCCTTTATCTATACGATGAATCAATATTATCTACTTGTTTATGGGAATGATATATCTGAAGATAAGCCGAACATAAAGCAACAGTCATTCTCAAATGACCCCAATCCTTAAAATTTCGGATTCCGAACCAGCTCTTTCCTATCTCTCATGCCCTATAAAAACGAGACATGAACAGGGGATTGTCAACCACTGAAGAAGGGGTCTGTTTTGTAAATCCCCGAAACGCGTCTGGTATCTCCCCCCTATCAGGACGAGTGGGTCTACAAGTCCGAGAAACCTGGAAGTCATCACCTGTGCGCCAGAGCTATTACCGGAACCATCGGTGTTGCATCACGCAGGTCACTCATACCGCGTGCAACAAACATTTCAACTGGCGCTAATTTCAAAACAGGACATCTATCCTTGAGACCGGAGCAGTACACCAACGCACCGTGTCGAGGAATCGTTATCCAGGAGCCTCGGGTAAGCACTTGTATATCCCACTCACAAGCGATCGCAATTACAGCGGGACGCCGCTGTGCGTATTAGCAGCCAAACTGATACACAGTAAAAACTTTTTGGCTGCATACGCTTGGGACTGTGACCTATTCATTTTGAGAGTACCCTTGAAAGACTGGTTATTGGAACGGATTACCCCATATGGAACTATCCCTCAGGATTTATTCAGTGAATGTCCCTATGGCTGACATATGAACTCACAATTTTATCTATTTATCGGGATCTATATTCATCAATATATCCTAGCATTGCATTAACGTTTTTTACTGTATTTATTATAGCTATATTTTATTGCTAATCGTCGATAGTACCACATTTTATTTTGCTCCACTTTTATGATTATTCTGATACCCTAATATTGCTATATGATATTTTATTGCTTCACTATTATTGTTATTACCTTAATAAATACAAGATCCCTATACTTAAAGTGAGTGCCCCACTTCTACTTTTTTATCTATTTATCTCTATCAGACTGGGTGCTGTCTGTTAGTGGGTGCACCTCTGTTTGGATCCCCTTTTCATCTTGGTGCGACATTTCCCTTGAATATATATAAAAATGAACCAATGTAAAAATACTCAGTCTCTGAGTGTCAACATAGTTATATGCTCTGCTGGATCAGTTCTGTTCTCTACTTGTTAGTGGTACATCAGGAATTCTTCGTTTTTTCCTCTCCCAGTCCTCTTTTTTACTGCACCACTCACCTTGCCAACTCTCACCCTGCCCCGGGATAGTAGCCAACATATCAGGGGATACGCTACTCTGTGGGTAGCTGCTAAATGGTTGGAAGGCTAAAGCTGCTTTCCCATTCCTCCCCTTGGTCACCTTGGGGCAGTTCACTGTTCTGACTGCCTTTTCCACAGACTCTGCACCTAGCTCTCTGCTTCTGTGCTCCACACACCGCCCCCAACTACATAAACTAAACTACCCGTCTCTCAACAAATTCACAATCCCTTCCTTTCAATCCCGTCAAGTTCTTCCAGAAACTGTCAACCCCTTTCTTGTATCCCCTTTTATAAGTTACACTCCAGTTTGGGCCATTTAACTTACCTGTTCTCACCACTGCAGCCCGCTTGGAGGTATAGGCCTAGGGCTTGGGAGGCATTTAGCCTGGTATAGGAAAGTAAGATGAAATGTAATCATCTTGCTGACCTGTGTTGCAGAGAACAGAGAAGGGGATTTGAAAACAGGCCTAATAATAAATATATATATATATATATATATATATATATATATATATATATACACGATAGAAAAAAACATTAGCAGCACCACCCAAAACAGAGTATAAAGGAAAAAACTGGTGCAATGTCCATATATGGTAACTGGTGCTTACCCACTTATAAAAAGCAAGAAAATCGGACTGCACTCCAAACGGTTCTTCAGTAAAACAATGTGTTTTTATTCACCCATGTGGTGGCAAAGAGCGACGTTTCGGCTCGTACATGAGCCTTTCTCAAGCTTGAGAAAGGCTCATGTACGAGCCGAAACGTCGCTCTTTGCCACCACATGGGTGAATAAAAACACATTGTTTTACTGAAGAACCGTTTGGAGTGCAGTCCGATTTTCTATCTATCTATATATATATATATATACAGTACAGACCAAAAGTTTGGACACACCTTCTCATTCAAAGAGTTTTCTTTATTTTAATGACTATGAAAATTGTAGAATCCAACTGAAGGCATAAACACTATGAATTAACACATGTGGAATTATATACATAACAAAAAAGTGTGAAACAACTGAAAATATGTCATATTCTAGGTTCTTCAAAGTAGCCACCTTTTGCTTTGATTACTGCTTTGCACACTCTTGGCATTCTCTTGATGAGCTTTAGGAGGTAGTCACCTGAAATGGTCTTCCAATAGTCTTGAAGGAGTTCCCAGAGATGCTTAGCACTTATTGGCCCTTTTGCCTTCACTCTGCGGTCCAGCTCACCCCAAACCATCTCGATTGGTTTCAGGTCCAGTGACTGTGAAGTTTAGGTCATCTGGCGCAGCACCCCATCACTCTCCTTCATGGTCAAATAGCCCTTACACAGCCTGGAGGTGTGTTTGGGGTCATTGTCCTGTTGAAAAATAAATGATGGTCCAACTAAACGCAAACCGGATGGAAAAGCATGCCGCTGCAAGATGCTGTGGTAGCCATGCTGGTTCAGTATGCCTTCAATTTTGAATAAATCGCCAACAGTGTCACCAGCAAAGCACCCCCACACCATCACACCTCCTCCTCCATGCTTCACGGTGGGAACCAGGCATATAGAGTCCATCTGTTCACCTTTTCTGCGTCGCACAAAGACACAGTGGTTGGAACCAAAGATCTCAAATTTGGACTCATCAGACCAAAGCACAGATTTCCACTGGTCTAATGTCCATTCCTTGTGTTCTTTAGCCCAAACAAGTCTCTTCTGCTTGTTGCCTGTCCTTAGCAGTGGTTTCCTAGCAGATATTCTACCATGAAGGCCTGATTCACACAGTCTCCTCTTAACAGTTGTTCTAGAGATGTGTCTGCTGCTAGAACTCTGTGTGGCATTGACCTGGTTAATCTGAGCTGCTGTTAACCTGCGATTTCTGAGGCTGGTGACTCGGATGAACTTATCCTCTGCAGCAGAGGTGACTCTTGGTCTTCCTTTCCTGGGGCAGTCCGCATTTGAGCCAGTTTCTTAGTTGCGCTTGATGGTTTTTGTGACTGCACTTGGGGACACTTTCAAAGTTTTCCCAATTTTTCGGACTGACTGACCTTCATTTCTTAAAGTAATGATGGCCACTCGTTTTTCTTTACTTAGCTGCTTTTTTCTTGCCATAATACAAATTCTAACAGTCTATTCAGTAGGACTATCAGCTGTGTATCCACCTGACTTCTCCACAACGCAACTGATGGTCCCAACCCCATTTATAAGGTAAGAAATCCCACTTATTAAACCTGACAGGGCACACCTGTGAAGTGAAAACCATTTCAGGTGACTACCTCTTGAAGCTCATCAAGAGAATGCCAAGAGTGTGCAAAGCAGTAATAAAAGCAAAAGGTGGCTACTTTGAAGAACCTAGAAAATGACATATTTTCAGTTGTTTCACACTTTTTTGTTATGTATATAATTCTACATGTGTTAATTCATAGTTTTGATGCCTTCAGTGTGAATCTACAATGTGCATAGTCATAAAAAAATAAAGAAAACTCTTTGAATGAGAAGGTGTGTCCAAACTTTTGGTCTGTACTGTATATATATACAGTACAGACCAAAAGTTTGGACATACCTTCTCATTCAAAGAGTTTTCTTTATTTTCATGACTATGAAAATTGTAGATTCACACTGAAGGCATCACAACTATGAATTAACACATGTGGAATTATATACATAACAAAAAAGTGTGAAACAACTGAAAATATGTCATTTTCTAGGTTCTTCAAAAAAAACATCAAGCGCTACAAAGAAACTGGCTCACATGCGGACCGCCCCAGGAAAGGAAGACCAAGAGTCATCCGGGCTTCGGAGGATAAGTTCATCCGAGTCACCAGCCTCAGAAATCGCAGGTTAACAGCAGCTCAGATTAGAGACCAGGTCTATGCCACACAGAGTTCTAGCAGCAGACACATCTCTAAAGCAACTGTTAAGAGGAGACTGTGAATCAGGCCTTCATAGTAGAATATCTGCTAGGAAACCACTGCTAAGGACAGGCAACAAGCAGAAGAGACTTGTTTGGGCTAAAGAACACAAGGAATGGACATTAGACCAGTGGAAATCTGTGCTTTGGTCTGATGAGTCCAAATTTGAGATCTTTGGTTCCAACCACCGTGTCTTTGTGCGACGCAGAAAAGGTGAATGGATGGACTCTACATGCCTGGTTCCCACCGTGAAGCATGGAGGAGGAGGTGTGATGGTGTGGGGGTGCTTTGCTGGTGACACTGTTGGGGATTTATTCAAAATTGAAGGCATACTGAACCAGCATGGCTACCACAGCATCTTGCAGCGGCATGCTATTCCATCCAGTTTGCGTTTAGTTGGACCATCATTTATTTTTCAACAGGACAATGACCCCAAACACACCTCCAGGCTGTGTAAGGGCTATTTGACCATGAAGGAGAGTGATGGGGTGCTGCGCCAGATGACCTGGCCTCCACAGTCACCGGACCTGAACCCAATCAAGATGGTTTGGGGTGAGCTGGACCGCAGAGTGAAGGCAAAAGGGCCAACAAGTGCTAAGCATCTCTGGGAACTCCTTCAAGACTGTTGGAAGACCATTTCAGGTGACTACCTCTTGAAGCTCATCAAGAGAATGCCAAGAGTGTGCAAAGCAGTAATCAAAGCAAAAGGTGGATACTTTGAAGAACCTAGAATATGACATATTTTCAGTTGTTTCACACTTTTTTGTTATGTATATAATTCCACATGTGTTAATTCATAGTTTTGATGCCTTCAGTGTGAATCTACAATTTTCAGATTCATGAAAATAAATAAAACTCTTTGAATGAGAAGGTGTGTCCAAACTTTTGGTCTGTACTATATATATATATATATATATATATATATATATATTTATAGCACCAACATATTTAGCAGCTCTTTACAATCAGGAGGTTGAAGTACAAACAGGGTCATAAATAACATAGCAGCAAACAGATTGACAATTAAAACAAGAGGAATGAGAGCCCTGCTTGCAAGAGCTTACAATCTATGAGGAGTAGGGGTAAGGCAAAAGGTAACAAGTGCTTGTTTTGTACAATGGCCCGGCCTTCTTAACACAATAGGGGAGTAGATATAAGACTGCATGAGACAGTCATCAGCCGATATCTGTAGTTCTTCTGAGTGTTTGGGGTGTGGTGGATACTGATAGATCAGGTTCACAGGAATGATTCTGAATTAGCGGGGACAGTGAATAGGGAAGAGTTAGATTGACATGTCAAAGAGCCATGGGTTCCATTTTACCCACCAAAATTTTCCACTAAGGGGGTCATTTATCTGGTGTAAAGTAGAACTGGCTTAGTTGCCCATAGCAACCAATCAGAGTCCACCTTTGATTTTACACTGGAGCTTTGAAAAATGAAAGGTGGAATCTGATTGGTTGCTATGGTCAACTAAGTCAGTTCTAATTTACACCAGCTTCAATGTCTCTGCAGGGGGCAGAGAGCAGCCGGGTAAGGTGTAAATGAAAGCAGGATCACAGTCTCCATTAAGCACACGCACACACTTTCTACAGTATAAAATTATTGAACACATTTATATGTGCACTTGTGTTAATAGAAACATCAGACTTCATTGAGTATCTGCTTTGCTGGAAATTAAAATTACACATATTCACAGAGAAGAATGGAAAAAAAGGAAGAGGAAGGGTTAATGTTATAAACCAGTATAAACAAGCCTGATTATACTTCTTCCTCTTTTTGCTTTTCTGTCCTCATGCTCTTGAACCTCTGTATAACTAAGAAGTCAGACAACGCTTCAAGTAAATATAAACACGTCTGCTGCAAAAAGTCTGATAAAAAAGGAATAGTGCCACATAATGACAATAGTAATAGTGCTAAGCAGAACTGTAGTACCACACCCATATAGCATCCCACATGCAACATACCTGTGCTCACTGCAACAACATCTCTGGAGGCATAGGTAAAGGCTTGATTAAAATCTCAACATGATAAAAGGCTCATTCACACATCAGTGTTGTGATCAGTGATTTCCATCAGTGATTGTGAGCAGGGGCGTAACTGCCATAGCAGCAGACCATGCGACTGCTATGGGGCCCAGGGCAAGAGGGAGACCAGTCTTAGTTGGTCAGCACTCTACCCTCTAAAGGATCAACTTTTAGCAAATGAGGCAGTGGGAAAATGGCCCAAGAGTCATTGAAAAGGGTTTAGACAGAAACCCTTCTGTCCTGTGTGGGGGGCCTGGTTTGATTCTTGCTATGGGGCCCTTACTTCTCTAGGTACGCCACTGATTGGGAGCCAAAACCAGGACTGGAGCCTCCACAGACATAAGGTATAAGGGAAAGAACTGCACCTGTTCTGAGTTTAGAGCTGCACTTGGTTTTGGCTCAAAATCACTGATGGAAATCACTGACCGAACACTGACATGTGAATGAGGCATAATACTCAAAGACCTGTCGGAATACTCTGACAAATTTTCTATTGTCCCACACTCATAAGATAATATGAGTACGGAACAATAGCCCCGCGGGCGGCCCGACGTGCACAGCATTTATGAGGCTGTGTACTCCCGTGCACACGATCAATGCCGCTTTGGGACATATGGCCCGCTCACAGACCGTATGTCTCGGAGGGCATACAGTCGTGTGCAAGAGGCCTAAATGTGACAGTAGCCATTGCTCGTCCCCGTACTGTATATCACAAATCCCTTTCTAAATGTAATAAAGCATCTGAATCCTGCTCATGCGACTTGAGAATTTGACTTGCGGATCCGTTTCTTTGCGGATTAGGCTACTTTCACACTAGTGTTCGGGGCTCCGCTTGTGAGTTCCGTTTGAAGGCTCTCACAAGCGGCCCGAACGGATCCGTCCAGCCCTAATGCATTCTGAGTGGATGCGGATCCGCTCAGAATGCCTCAGTCTGGCACCGTCTGTCCTCCGCTCCACTCAGCAGGCGGACACCCGAGCGCTGCTTGCAGCGTTCGGGTGTCCGCCTGGCCGTGCGGAGGCAAACGGATCCGTCCAGAGTTACAATGGAAGTCAATGGGGGCTGATCCGTTCGAAGGTGACACAATATGGTGCATTTTTCAAACGGATCCGCCCCCCATTGACTTTCAATGTAAAGTCTGGACGGATCCGTCTGAATACAAATTGTACTTAGACTTTTTTAGTAAAATATAATGCAGACGGTTCCGTCTGAACGGATACCATCGTTTGCATTATAGGAGCGGATCCGTCTGTACAAATACCAGACGGATCCGCTCCGAACGCAAGTGTGAAAGTAGCCTTAGATGCGGACCCATTCACTTCTATGGAGTCCTTTTCTTCTGTTCTGTGGCTCCGCAAAACAAATAAAACATGTCCTATACTTGAAAAACAGGAAGTGGCCCCATTGAAGTCTATGGGTCCACAAAAAAACGGATCTGCATTTTTGCAGACAGAATACGGCTGTCTGAATGAGCCCTAAGGGAGAGTTTTCATCCCGTTTCATTTTCTGCTATTCTGAGCATCAAAAGAAAAGAAAAAAAAACAGGATCCTTTAAAAAAAAAAAAAACAACGGATCCTGCAACAAAAATTTTTTTTTTTTAAAAACAGACCCTGTGCATCAGTTATGGGCATTTGACATCCGTTTTAGTCATTTCTGTCTGAGATTAAAAAAAATTTACAAGGAAAAAAAAATACTGCATGCAGGACATCTAAAAGAATGGATCTCAGGCGGAAATGGCTAAAACAGATGTCAAATGTGCATAACTGAAGTGCAGGATCCATTTAGTTTCTTTTTTTTTTGGATAATGGTAGAATGTGCCTTTACACATTTTGGGGGTCATTTTTTATACTGAAATACTCCTAAATTAGGCGTAGATATCATTGCGCCATTATGCCAATATCTACGACTTCTCCCCGCTCACAACAGGTCTAAAGATGTGGGCGTGGCGTGGAAGGGCCGGCAGGCCCGTCTTATTCATCATTTTCTGTTTTAGGCGTAAAAAAAGGTCTAAATGTAAGACAGCAAGGAAACTGTTTTACATTAAGAACTGGCGCTGGGTGTGTCAAAGTTATGTTGAAGCCGGCGCCTCTTCACGACTTGAGCGGATCCACTGCCAGCTATAGGGGTTATTGGGTTATTAAAACCAGAATCTAAAACGCCGGTCTTAAGGCCTCTTTCACACGGGCGTCATGGTTTTTGGGTCGGATAAGATGTGGGTGCGTCGCGGGAAAATGCGTTTTGCACGCGCGTGAGAAAAATCGCACTGTTTGGTATCCAAACCCAAACTTCTTCACAGAACTTCGGGTTTGGGATCGGTGTTGTGTAGATTGTATTATTTTCCCTTATAACATGGTTATAAGGGAAAATAGTAGCATTCTTAATACAGAATGCATAGTACAATAGGGCTGGAGGGGTTAAAAAAAATTAAAAAATTTAACTCACCTTAATCCATTTGTTCGCACAGTCCGGCTTCTATTCTCTCTTCAGGACCTGGGTAAAGAACCTTTGATGACATCACTGCGCTCATAACATGGTCCATCACATGATCCATCACCATAGTGATGGATCATGTGACGGACAATGTGATGAGCGCAGTGATGTCACCACAGGTCCTTTTCCTACTGCACAGCAAAGATGAAGACAGAAGAGAAGCCGGGCTGCGTGAATAAGTGGATTAAGGTGAATTAAATAATTTTTTTTTTTTTTTAACCCCTCCAGCCCTACTTTACTAAGCATTCTGTATTAAGAATGCTATTATTTTTCCTTATAACCATGTTATAAGGGAAAATAATAATGATCGGGTCCCCATCCCGATCGTCTCATAGCAACCGTGCGTGAAAATCGCACCTGCATCTGCGGACTTGCTTGCGATTTTCACACAGCCCCATTCACTTCTATGGGGCCTGCGTTGCGTGAAAAACGCACAAAGTAGAGCATGCTGCAATTTTCACGCAACGCACAAGTGATACGTGAAAATCACCGCTTATGTGCACAGCCCCATAGAAATGAATGGGTCAGTATTCAATGCGGGTGCAATGCGTTCACCTCATGCATTGCACCAGCGCGAAAATCTTGCCCGTGTAAATGAGGCCTTAATAAATGACCCCCTGTGTTCACAGCCACTAATAGAGATGTTTAAAATAGAAAGGAATAAAAGCAATAAATCTATTTTTCTAAAGTAAGGATTAGATACTGTACTGTAAAATCTGAAACTCCCTTGACAATTTAAAGTTTTCTCTTTAACTTTTTAAGACAGCTTAAAGTTTCTGACTTGAATGTGTGCAGATTTCCCTCAGAGACAGTGACACAGTCATGGCCTGTAATTCAGAGGGGGCTTTCTTGTCTATAAAGTACTGTATGTTGTCTTCTGAACATCATACGGTAGATGGATGCTGCAGGAATGTGTGAAGGTAACGTGATTAGTATTTAGGAGCTGTCTAATTACCGTAAGATAAACCAACCGAGATTATAGGGTGGCTTAAGGACGCATTTGCACTGTGCCGACTATAAAACAATAATTGGCAAGGCAAAGAGTGATTCCTTCCGGACAATTGCCTGCTCATTAGTGAAGGTGAAGAGCTGCATTTACATAAAGTAATCACCTCCACTGTATGAGGACTGATGGCTACTGCTATCGATAGTCCTCATGCAAATTCATTGTTTTTCAAGGGCACAAAACATTTGAGAAAGAGGATGTGCCCTCGGAACGTTGAGTGGTGGTGCTTGAGCTTGAGAACATGTCCTGAGATGGAGACGACAAGTGGAGTGCACGGAGAATGCCCGAGAATGCCGCCATATAATTGTAAGGATCTTGGTCGCTTGGCAAATCACATGGACTGTGGTTTTTATGACAATATTACAGTAATGCTATTTTAGAAGTTTTTAGACATAAAATAGAAATAGATTAGAAATTAGAAAAGTATTTATGATATGGAGTGTGAACCTCTGAGTATATTGGGGACTTGACGAGCCACGATATTCAGTTAACAGTATGGATCCTACATGTACATGCATTGATCTATTGCTTCTCAGCATCATTTATAAACTGTACACGAGGCACTTAGCGGTAGGCTGCATAAGGGTAATACTTCCTTGGTCTCAGTCTAGTTTTCTGAGATCACAGCCTCGTACATAGTTTATTAATTATGGTGAGAGGCAAAATATCAATCCATAACATGTGGATGTGTTTTCTCTTTAGTTTAAAACTATAGCCAATGAGTTAGTCAATAAAATGTACCTGTATAGCGCCACCTGTAGGTTTTCCCTTTCCTTATTACGCTGTCCATTTCAATAACATTGCTGAGGGCTGATCCTAGCTTTGTTAGAAACAGGTTGCTATGTACTATAGGATGTCTGATTTTATTTTGTTTACATTAATGTTGGGTTCACTTCTTTACGTCTCAACTTAGTTGGCCATGCTGTATTATAAAAAGTAAATGATATAGACGGCTCTACTGTATAAGCAAATGGTAGAGGTGCAGAACTGCTAGGTCTGACTCACCCGGTCAGGACAGTGAAGAAAAGAAGGTAAGGAGGTAAGCAGGCACACATTTATTTATGGGAATAATATAGGTAGTAAGTATATGTGGAATTTCCTGGTGATGAAATTGGTTCAATAAATAGTCCAAAATATAGGTCAATAAAAATATGCCTTGGAATAAAAAATCTAAATGAGGAATAAAAATGAAGTACAATATAATAAAATAGCCACATATGGATATATATATTAGATAAAAATAATCCTCCGTGGAATAGTCCTTCACAAGTGACGATGTGCAGTAATTGATACAGGAAAGATCTGTATGGATACAATATATGCTGCACGGTGCTGTGGGAAAAAAGAGAGGTGCTCTGTGCCTGAGCGTGGCGTCCCACGCTGTCTACGGCTGCAGAGATCATGTACCCTCCCACCGGCACTGCTGGAACAGGTCCTCCGATGGCGATCAGCTATTCCTGGGAGAATTCACAAGGTCCGACGTGATCTGATGGTAAGGTCTTCGGCGTTCCTCGTGGTTCTGGATCAAAAGCTATCTGGAGCGCTCCGAAACAATTGCAAAAATTGTCATCCACGTCATACTACAGACGCGCGAACCACGCCCGGGCACCACGAGGAACGCCGAAGACCTTACCATCAGATCGCGTCGGACCTCGCAAATTCTCCCAGGAACCGCTTATTGCCATCGGAGGACCTGTTCCAGCAGCGCCGGTGGGTGGGTAAGTGATCTCTGCAGCCGTAGACAGCGTTGGACACCACGCTCAGGCACAGAGCACCTCTCTTTTTTCCCACAGCACCGTGCAGCATCACAGCAATTGACTGTATTGTATCCATACAGATCTTTCCTGTATCAATTACTGCACATCTTCACTTGTGAAGGACTATTCCACGGAGGATTATTTTTATCTAATATATATCCATATGTGGCTATTTTATTATATTGTACTTCATTTTTATTCCTCATGCTGTATTATTCCAAAAGTAATAACTGGAATGGGTGGACTACAGTACCCAGAAAGTTTGTCAAAATTAGGTTTATTCCTCCTGTATAACTACATCAGGGGTCAGTACAGAGATCTATCCCATCATCTATTTATCCCCAGGACTGTGACGAGGGGACATCCTCTGCGTCTGGCGGAAAGAAGGTTTGTACACAAACATAGAAAAGGATTCTTTACGGTAAGAGCAGTGAGACTATGGAACTCTCTGCCTGAGGAGGTGGTGATGGTGAGCTACACTAAAAGAGTCCAAGAGGGGCCTGGATGTATTTCTGGAGTGTAATAATATTCCAGGCTATAGCTACTAGAGAGGGGTCGTACACGACGACATGTGTCACGCGACATTGATGTTGCACCAATGTCATACAACAATTTTTATGATGATAGTCTATGGTGTCGCACTGTGACATGCGACATGCTGCGACTGCGACAAGGCAGTAGCAAAAAATTCATCCGAGATGGATCTTTCTGCGACTGTCGCGTCGCAGTCACAGCATGTCGCAGTGTGACACCATAGACTATCATTATAAAAATTTTCGCATTGCATTGGTGCGACATCAATGTCGCGCGACACATGTTGCAGTGTAGTTGTGCCCTGTGTGTCGAGTGACTTATTGTAGCGCGACACATGTCGTCGTGTAGCCGTAGCTTTATTCTGATTGCCTGATCGGAGCCGGGAGGGAATTTTTCCCCTAAAATGAGGAAAATTGGTTTCTACCTCATGAGAGTTTATTTTACTTTTCTCTGGATCAACTTTGAAGGCTAACAGGCTGAACTGGATGGACAGATGTGTTTTTTCAGCCTATATTACTATGTTATACGTGTCTACATGTAGCCACCTAGTGGTTGAGATGTGGATTGCAGCCTGACAAGAGTCTTGCTAACATGTAGTGATGTATTGATTTTTTTTTTTCTGAAGAAATTGGAGAACCTTAACCAAAGTCAAGCAAATGTATGTATAATAACTGCAGTGTATATTTACTGTTAAACACCTTTTTCTATATCTGAAATTCATTAGGAGCTGCAGAGATCCTACACGTTGATGAACATGATAGGAAACGGAACATGTGCAAATGTATTACTTATTTTGGGATTCCATTATTACTGCAGACACAAGTTCCTCTTCATCGCTCTGTTCTCTGTAGCCTACCTGCAGGTCATTTTGGCCAACATGCTCATAGTAACTCTTGGGTGTTCTTGTCAACAGCTGCAGAAGCCCATGTTTTTCTTTCTTATGAACCTGTCTGTAGCTGACATTTGCTTCAGTTCAGTCACAATGCCATGGATCATCACGTCAATCTTATTAAACAACAGAACTATATCCTTAACAGCTTGCATCTATGCAAATGTACGGCTTCCTGGCTTTCACAAGCTCAGAGTTTCTTTTGACTGTCAGCCATGGCATATGACCGTTACATAGCTATCTGTGACCCGCTACATTACTACCTCACCATGAACAAGAGATTTTGTGTCAGTTTTGCTGCCAGTTGTTGGCTGCTAGGCTTTGCAGATACTTTTCCACATGCCTGGTTTATCTTCAAGGCATGCTACTGTGGCTCTAATAGGCTTAATCATTTCTTCTGTGATTTAACGGCTCTACTGAAAATGTCTTGCTCTGATACTCACAGTATAGAAAGAATTACATATGTGGAAGGAGCATTTTTAGGGGTTGGTCCATTTTTACTCACTGTGACCTCTTATATTTTTATTATTAATACTATCTTAACAATTCACTCGACAGAAGGAAGATCAAAGGCCTTTTCCACCTGTTCTTCTCACCTCTTAATTGTGGTAATATTTTACGGTACAACATTAAGCATGTATATGCGTCCTACATCTGTGTTTTCATTGGAAGTCAACAAGATCATCACGCTTACTTATGTGATGATCATTCCTTTGATTAATCCTGTAATTTATAGTCTTAGGAATAGGGAACTCAATCAAGCTCTTAAAGGGAATCTATCAGCGATTTTGACCATTCTAAACTGCTGGCAGCACTCGGTAGGAGGTTCGAAGAGCAGTAGAAACATACGTTGGCAGAACTTTTTTCATCAGGAGTAGAGTGAATATGAAGTTTTATTCTGTCAGATTCTGCTCCTGCAAGTGCCCAAGCGGCAGACCTTCACTGTGAAGTGATCTTTACATTGAGCTGTTTAGCAGGTCCTCCCATCTGTAGTGGTCTACTGGTTGGTTGTCAGTATCTGATTAGTGGAGTTATTACATCCAGGACCCCACTGAAAAGCTATTTGAGGGGGCTGTGGCACTCCAGTGAGCACAAAGGCCTCCTCACAACTTATCAAGCACAGTGGCCATGCTTGATATTGCAGCTCAGCTCCATTCACTTGAAATGGAATGAGCTGCATCTAGGCCATATAACCAATGAATGTAACTTCATTTGACTCTTCAAACAGCTGATCAGCAAGTATGCCAGGAGTTGAACCCTCGCCAATCTGATATTGATGACCTATCCCAAGGATAGGCCATCAGTAGAGATGGCCTTGGGTTTCTCCCGGCGGTCGTTTTGCGGCAAACTTTGCTCGTTCGCGATTCAGCCGAACATGCGAACATAAGGCGATATTTGCATGCTCATATCTTTTTGCATAGCGCCAAACTTTGACCCCTGACACATTCATCACGTGGGACAGGACAGCCAATTGAGACGTTTCAGCACATAAACATACTACCAACCCTATAACAGAACCCGATCTGGCAGCCATTATATATTATATATTTTGCCAGTGTAGGGAGAGGTTGCATCTTGGAGCAAGGACAGTTAGGGACACCAAATGCTAGCTAACAGGGCCACAAAAGTCCTTTAAAAGGACTGGTATAGGTGTGCTATCGATAGGTATGATATAGAGGGGTGTGATATAATTATAATATACTTTCTAACATAGAAATTATATTATAGTGTATTTGTATTGTGCAGCAGTTGTGTGCGGTTCTGCTCCGATAAGGCAGTTAAATAGAGGGACGAGCGCTATTGGAGTAACTAATTGCAATGGGTGTGATACCTGTTGCCCCCAAAAATAAACTGCTTGAGGGCTGCGATATGCCTTCTTCCACAAAACCCTGATTGAGGGGTGATATATATCTGTGTCCGCCAAATACTGATTGAGGGGTGCTATATACCAGTTTCCGCCAAATACTAGTTGAGGGGTGCCATATACCTTCTTCCGCAAAATCCTGATTGACGGGTGCTATTGCTATATACCTTCTTCCACCAAATACTGATTGAGGGCTGTGATACATCTGCTTCCACAAAATACTGATTGAGGGGTGCCATATACCTGTTTCCACCAAATACTGATTGAGGGGTGCTATATACCTGTTTCTGCCAAATACTGATTGAGGGGTGCCATATACCTACTTCCACAAAATACTAATTAAGGGGTGCTATTGCTATATACCTACTTCTACCAAATACTTATTGAGGGCTGTGATACACCTGCTTCTGCAAAATACTGATTGAGGGGTGCCATATACCTGTTTACGCCAAATACTGATTGGTAGGTGCTATATACCAGTTTTTGCCAAATACTGATTGAGGGGTGCCATATACCTTCTTCCACTAAATACTAATTGAGGGGTGCTATTTATATATACCTTATTCCACCAAATACTGATTGAGGGCTGCAATACACCTGCTTCCACAAAATCCTGATTAAGGGGTGCTATATACCTGTTTCCGCGAAATGCTGATTGAGAGGTGCTATATACCTTCTTCCACAAAATACTGATTGAGGGATGCTATTGCTATCTACCTTCTACCACCAAATACTGATTGAGGGCTGCGATACACCTGCTTCAAGAAAATACTGATTGAGGGGTGCCATATACCTGTTTCTGCCAAATACTGATTGAGGGCTGAGATACACCTTCTTCCACCAAATACTGATTGAGGGGTGCCATATGCCTTTTTCTGCCAAATAATGATTGAGGGGTGCAATATACCTGTTTCCACCATATACTGATTGAGGGGTGCTATATACCAGTTTCCAGTAAATACTGATTGAGGGGTGCCATATACCTACTTCCACAAAATACTGACTAAGGGGTGCTATTGCTATATACATTCTTTCACCAAATACTGATTGAGGGCTGCGATACAACTGCTTCCACCAAATACTGATTGAGGGGTGCCATATACCTGTTTCCGCCAAATACTGATTGAGGGGTGCAATATACCTGTTTCCACCAAATACTGATTGAGGGGTACTATATACCAGTTTTCAGTAAATACTGATTGAGGGGTGCCATATACCTACTTCCACAAAATACTGATTGAGGGGTGCTATTGCTATATCCCTTCTTCCACCAAATACTGATTGAGGGGTGATGTATACCTGTTTCCACCAAATACTGATTGAGGGGTTCCATATACCTTCTTCCACAAAATACTGATTGAGGGGTTCTATTGCTATATACCTTCTTCCACCAAATACTGATTGAGGGCTGCGATACACCTGCGTCCACAAAATACTGATTGAGGGGTGCCATATACCTGTTTCCACCAAAAACTGATTGAAGGGTGCTATATACCTGTTTCCGCCAAATACTGATTGAGGGATGCCATATTCCTTCTTCCACTAAATACTGATTGAGGGGTGCTATTTCTATATACCTTCTTCTGCCAAATACTGATTGAGGGCTGCAATACACCTGCTTCCACAAAATACTGATTGAGGAGTGCCATATACCAGTTTCTGCCAAATACTGATTGAGGGGTGACATATGCCTTCTTCCACTAAATACTTATTGAGGGGTGCTATTGCTATATACACTGGATATAAAAAGTCTTCCCACACCTGTTAAACTGTTAGGATTCTGTGATTTAAAAAAAATGAGACAAAGATAAATTATTTCAGAACTTTTTCCACCTTTAATGTGACCTAAACTGTACCACTCAATTGAAAAACAAATTGAAATCTTTTAGGTGGAGGAAAGAAAAAATATAAAAATAAAATAATATTGTTGCATAAGTGTGCACACCTTTAAACTAATACTTTGTTGAAGCACCTTTTGATTTTATTTCAGCACTCAGTCTTTTTGGGTATGAGTCTATCAGCATAGCACATTTTGACTTGGCAAGATTTGACCACTCTTCTTTGCAAAAACACTCCAAATCTGTCAGATTGCAAGGGCATCTCCTTTGCACAGCCCTCTTCAATCACCCCACAGATTTTCAATTGGATTCAGGTCTGGGCTCTGGCTGGGCCATTCCAAAACTTTAATCTTCTGGTGAAGCCATTCCTTTGTTGATTTGGATGTATGCTTTGGGTCATTGTCATGCTGAAAGATGAAGTTCCTCTTCATGTTCAGCTTTCTAGCAGAAGCCTGAAGGTTTTGTGCCAATATTGACTGGTATTTGGAACTGTTCATAATTCCCTCTAGCTTAACTAAGGCACCAGTTCCAGCTGAAGAAAAACAACCCCAAAACATGATGCTGCCACCACCATGCTTCACTGTGGGTATGGTGTTCTTTTGGTGATGTGCAGTGTTGTTTTTGGGCCAAACATATCTTTTGGAATTATGGCCAAAAAGTTCAACCTTGGTTTCATCAGACCATAACACCTTTTCCCACATGCTTTTGGGAGACTTCAGATGTGTTTTTGCAAAATGCCTGGCTTGGATGTTTTTCTTCGTAAGAAAAGGCTTTCATCTTGCCACTCTACCCCATAGCCCAGACATATGAAGAATACGGGAGATTGTTGTCACATGTACCACACAGCCAATGCTTGCCAGATATTCCTGCAGCTCTTTTAATGTTGCTGTAGGCCTCTTGGTAGCCTCCCAGATCAGTTTTCTTCTCATCTTTTCATCAGTTTTGGAAGGACGTCCAGTTGTTGGTAATGTCACTGTTGTGCCATATTTTCTCCACTTGATGATGACTGTCTTCACTGTGTTCCATGATATATCTAATGCCTTGGAAATTCTTTTGTACCCTTCTCCTAACTGATACCTTTTAACAGTGAGATCCCTCTGATGCTTTGGAAGCTCTCTGTGGACCATGGCTTTTACTGTGGGATGCGACTAAGAAAATTTCAGGAAAGACCAACTAGAGCAGCTGAACTTTTTTGGGGGTTAATCAGAGGCACGTTAAATGATGGCAGGTGTATGCTGACTCCTAGTTAACATGATTTTGAATGTGATTGCTTAATTCTGAACACAGCTACATCCCCAGTTATAAGAGGGTGTGCACACTTATGCAACCACATTATTTTAGTTTTAGTTTTAGTTTTTTGTTTTCTTCCCTTTACCTAAAAGATTTCAGTTTGTTTTTTAATTGAGTGGTACAGTTTATAGGTCACATTAAAGGTGGAAAAAGTTCTGAAATGGTTTATCTTTGTCTCATTTTTTTACATCACAGAAACCTGATATTTTAACAGGGGTGTGTAGACTTTTTATTTCCACTGTATGGAAAAAAATATAATAGAGTGTGACAGAAGAAAAAAATATATTTTTTTGTTTCTAAAATAAAAGGGTGCCCTGAGACTTTTGACTCACCCTGTATTGAACCAACAGCAGTTTCCATAGCTTTTCATGATAGAAAAGTATCAATAAGACTTTACAGAGCACTTGTCAGCTCTATTAAACCAGGTATACCACCTGGTAGGGTTGATCCTGGTGATTAAAAGGATACCTGTCTTGTAAAGTTTAAGCTGAAGTGTTCCCGAGAAAAAAATACTTCAGACTTCTAGTGCTGGCCATGCAAAAGTATTCTGTAAACGATTCACAAGAAAATAAACTGTCTGAAATTCAGAGTGTAAAAGTAAATTCCCCATTAAAAGTGCCCTGTCTGACCAAGGAAGAAGCAGTGTCTTAAAAAGATTAAAATAGACAAATCCACAAAACCAGATGGCATACACCCTTGTATCCTAAGAGAATTAAGTAATATCATAGCCAGACTCTTACTTTTGATATTTAAGGACTCTATATTGACAGGTACTGGCACATAGCAAATGTGGCGCCAATATTCAAAAAGGGGTCAGAAACAGAGCCCGGAAAATATAGGCCAGTAAGTTTAACATCTGTTGTAGGTAAACCATTTAAAGGTTTTCCATAGATGATATCTTGGAGTACCTCAATAAAAATAAGTGAATAACGCCGTATCAGCATGGTTTTATGAGGGATCGGTCATGTTAAACTAATTTGAGGAGGTAAGTTCTAGACTTGACCAGGGTGAGTCAATGGATGTCAAATACCTTCACTTCTCCAAAGCATTTAATACTCTGCCACACAAAAAGGTTGTAGACTAGGAGAACATTTCTGTATGTGATTAAGTAACTGGCTCAGTGATAGAAAACAGAGGGTGGTTATTAATGGTACACACTCAGATTGGGTCACCGCCACCAGTGGGGTACCTCAGGGATCTGGCTATGTTGGAGGTTTGGGCAGAGAAGTGGCAGATGAGGTTTAACATTGACAAGTCACTCGTACATTCTAAAAGGTAAAGCACTGGGTAACACTGACATGGAAAAGGACTTAGAATTTTAGTGAACAGCAAACTAAGCTGTAGGAACCAGTGTCAGTCTACTTTCACACTCGTGTTTTGACTTTCCATTTGTGAGATCCGTTCAGGGCTCTCACAAGCGGTCCAAATGGATCAGTTTGCATTCTAATGCATTCTGAATGGAAAAGGATCCTCTCAGAATGCATCAGTTTGCCTCCGTTTCGTCTCTATTCCACTTTGGAGATGGACACCAAAACGCTGCTTGCAGCGTTTTCGTGTCCATCTGATGAAACTGAGCCAAACGGATCCGTCCTAGCACACTATGTAAGTCAATGGGGACGGATCCGTTTTCACTGACACAATCTGGCACAAAAGAAAACAGATCCTTCCTCCACTGACTTTCAATGTTGTTCAAGACGAATCCGTCTTGGCTATGTTAAAGATAATACAAACAGATCTGTTCTGAATGAATGCAGACGGTTGTACTATCTGAACGGATCCGTCCATGATCCGCACAAAACATGAGTGTGAAAGTAGCCTCAGGAAGCTGCTGCTAAGGCCAATAAGATAATGGGTTGCATCAAAAGAGACATAGATGCCTGTGCAGTGACCAGGATACGTGTAACGCTGATGCCACTTATGCAGTGGGCCAGGATACAGGTATTTAAAGTTTTGTATTTGTTCATGACTAGGGTTGAGCAAACCTGAACTGTAAAGTTCAGGTTCGTACCGAATTGTAGGATTTTTGGAACCCGGACCCAAACCCGAACATTTCAGTAAAAGTTCGGGTTCGGGTTCGGTGTTTGGCGATTTCTCAGCGCGTTTTGAAAGGCTGCAGAGCAGTCAATCAACAAGCGTTTAACTCTGTGCCCTTAGAAGCCATCACAGCCATGCCTTCTAATGGCATGGCTGTGATTGGCCAGTGTAGCATGTGACCCAGCCTCTATATAAGCTGGAGTCACGTAGCGCTGCACGTTACTCTGCTGTGCTTAGTGTAGGGAGAGGAAGTCTGCTGGTGATTTCAGGGAGAGAATAGGAGAGAATCTTTGCTAAAAACTGTGATTCTAACTCAGCGCCCAGAGCCCAGTGACCGAAAAAAAAAAACTTTTATAAGTCAGTTAGGTGGGCGGCGGCAATTGTATGCAAGCTCAGTGCACTAGCACTGCATCTGAGCTTTTGGGACATTGAAATCCAAGCTTTAAAAACAGCACAAATAATCTGTTTTTAAAAAAATCTTAATTTTTGGCAATTTACAACATCTGGTGCATTTGCAGGCTAAGGCTACTTTCACACTTGCGCTTGATCGGATCCGTTCTGAACGGATCCGATCATATTAATGCAGACGGAGGCTCCGTTCAGTACGGATCCGTCTGCATTAATAACTTTAAAAAAATTTGCAAGTGCGCAAGTAGCCTGCGCGGATCCGTTCAGACTTTCAATGTAAAGTCAATGGGGGACGGATCCGCTTGAAGATTGAGCCATATGGTGACATCTTCAAGCGGATCCGTTCCCATTGACTTACATTGTAAGTCTGAACGGATCCGCACGCCTCCGCACGGCCAGGCGGACACCCGAACGCTGCAAGCAGCGTTCAGCTGTCCGCCTGTCCGTGCAGAGGCGAGCGGAGCGGAGGCTGAACGCCGCCAGACTGATGCAGTCTGAGCGGATCCGCTCCATTCAGACTGCATCAGGGCTGGACGGCTGCATTCGGGTCCGCTCGTGAACCCCTTCAAACGGAGCTCACGAGCGGACCGACGAACGCTAGTGTGAAAGTAGCCTTAGTCAGTGTGCAATTTAAGCTAGAAATACAGCCATCATTTTCTGGGAATTTAAAAACACACTTTTTTTTGGCAATAAAAAACCCTTTTTTCCAGATCTGCAAGTGTTAAATTTAAGTTTAATATATACAGCTTTCATATTCTGTTACCAAAAAAAACACTTTTTTGGCAATATACAACATCTGAATTAGTCACTGAATAATCCAGATGTTGCATTTGCCAAAAAAGTGTTTTTTTTGGTAACAGAATATGAAAGCTGTATATATTAAACTTGAATTTAACAGTTGCAGATCTGGAAAATAGTGTTTTTTTGCCCCAAAAAGTGTGTTTTTAAAAACCCAGAAAATGATGGCTGTATTTCTAGCTTAAATTGCACACTGACTAATAGTCAGTGTGCAATTTAAGCTAGAAATACAGCCATTATTTTCTGGGTTTTTAAAAACACATTTTTTTTTGCCAGATTCCACTATTTTTCTGGACTTGCAGCATCAGCATGTGTGAAATTCAAAGAGCAGATATCGTGAAAATCACGGGGACGTGCGACATGGTGGGACAGTATGTGAGCACACGCTTACATGAACTGACTGACAGGGGTCAGCCCCTGCAACTTCTGGGTCTCCAAATTGGGCACATGGCCTGAGCTTGCCCTTTACTCCTTGGAGGTGCTGCCTGCCCTGCAGCCAGTGTGTTGTCTGAACGTGTGTTTTGCACGACTGGAGGGGGTTATAACAGGTTATATTTCCCAATGTTTTGGGGTGTATTCTAAATTAAAAAATAAAAATAAATTTAAAACCAAAAAATGGTGTAGGCTACCTCCTCCTCCTCCACTGCCGCTTCCACCTACACCGCCATATCCACCGCCTCCTCAACCTCCTACTCCATATGGACCTCGTCCTCCTAGATCACAATTATTATTTTTTATTGTTACGTATTTTATGTTATTTAAAGTCATTTCCCTATCCACTTTTGTTTGCAGGGCACTTGCCATGCTCTTAACCGCATTTTTTATGGCATTTGCAGCCCTCTAGCCCTTTCCATTACATTTTTATAGCCATTTTAGTGCTCAAAAGTTCGGGTTCCTATTGCCTTCAATGTGATTTGGGGTCAAGTTCGGGTCAAGTTTGGGTCCCGAACTCAAACTGTTTGGTGAAGTTCGACCGAACCCGTCTAGTGGCAGCATCATGCTGTGGGGATGTTTTTCAGCAGCCGGGACTAGGAAACTGGTCAGAGTTTAGGGAAACATGGAGAGGGATATCCTTGAGCAAAACCTGTCCCACTCTGTGCGTGATTTGAGGCTAGGACGGAGGTTCACCTTCCAGCAGGACAATGCCCCCAAACACACTGCTAAAGCAACACTTGAGTGGTTTAAGGCGAAACATATAAATGTGTTAGAATGGCCTAGTTACAGCCCAGATCTCAATCCAATAGAAAATCTGTGGTCAGGCTTAAAGGGAACCTGTCATGTGGATATTTGATTATAATCTAACTAATTATATACAATCATTAACTACTAAAAAGTACCTTAGATGTATTCACTTACTGGTGTGACAGATGGTTACCTCATAATATACACACAAAGATGCCGCATGCTAATGAGCTGATTTGAGTCCAGCGTGATGTCATTGAGTTCAGCGTATATTTAATTCAGAGCTATAGCCACTCCCCTGCCAACCTGCTGCTGATTCCTATGGAAAATAACTGTCATTTAGCAGCAGGTGGGCGGGGAGAGTCAGGAGCTCATGAATATTCATGATTCATCATTATCAGCTGGAGCTTTTCAATACAAGATGTTGGCAGATTGACTGGGTCAATTAAAGAAAGCGACCCAGCATTTTGCTAAGCGAATCAGTCACTTATTTATGTTGCCCTTAGTTAGGACACCATAAAACTGGTGACAGGTTCCCTTTATTAAAGATTGCTGTTCACAAGCGCAAACCATCCAATTGGAAGGAGCTGAATTAGTTTTGCAAGGAGGAATGGGCAAAAAGCCCAGTGGTAAGATGTGGCAACTGCTCATAGAGACTTATCCAAAGCGACTTGGAGCTGTGATTGCTGCAAAAGGTGGCTCTAGAAAGTATTGACTTTAGGGGGTTAATAGTTATGTGTAACATTTTCTTTTTATTGAAAATTTTTGTATTAGGCATAATAATTTCTTATGTCAATACGTTCATAACTTTCAAAGTATATAAACAGTGGTCAGTATAATATTAAGAACATATCATTATAAACCACGTGTATCATAGTATATACATATCCTTCAACTAGTATGAGCGAATAACAATTTGACTTAAGTATCTTTTTATTTCTGAATCGGTAAAGGACGTAAGTCTTTATTAATGACCTCAGTATTCAGGAATATGTATTCTAAATAAAAATAAATTTATAACTTCTGAACTCGTCTTATTTCCAGGTTATAGGAAATCAAGGGCCTTATTAACAAATTTATAATATGACGAATAAACCATAGGACAAAAGGCACAGATATCCCCATATGGTACGTGTGAGATATCATATCTTATAAGTGTAGGAAATATATAAATGTTATATGCCATTTCAGTTTGTCTAACCAAAACAACAGGGGGGAAGGTAGAAGTAAACTAAGGGCAAGGGGGGGTATCAGGGCTCAATATAAAAGCTTGACACAACTGTATTTATGTTCCAAATCTAGAGGATTTATAGAAACTTTACGATGAAATCGCTTTTGATAAACGAATTCCATCTGTCCCAGGTCGTGTGATGTAGCCTGTCCTCTCTTAGAAGTCTCGATTTCTCCAGATTGTGGAGTAGGTGCATTTCCCTCAGCCAATCTTGAATTGAGGGGGGTGACTTCTCCTTCCATAATCTAGGGATTATAAGTTTGGCAGCATTAAGTATATGAAGCGTGAGGGGATGTTTAATGTCGGAGGAGCGATGATCAAAGACGCTAAAGAAGAGCAATTTAGGTGGTATTTCAGTATGTGTATCAAAGATGTGACCTAAAATATCCGTAACATTTTTCCAAAACAATTTCATACATTTACATGTCAACCAAATATGTGAAAGTGTACCCCGTTCTTCTTCACATCTCCAGCACAAGGGGGACATACTTGGGAACTAGGGATGAGCGAACTCGAACTGTATAGTTCGGGTTCGTACCGAATTTTGGGGTGTCCGTGACACGGACCCGAACCCGGACATTTTCGTAAAAGTCCGGGTTCGGGTTCGGTGTTCGTCGCTTTCTTCGCGCTTTTGTGACGCTTTCTTGGCGCTTTTTGAAAGGCTGCAAAGCAGCCAATCAACAAGCGTCATACTACTTGCCCCAAGAGGCCATCACAGCCATGCCTACTATTGGCATGGCTGTGATTGGCCAGAGCACCATGTGACCCAGCCTCTATTTAAGCTGGAGTCACATAGCGCCGCCCGTCACTCTGCTCTGATTAGCGTAGGGAGAGGTTGCGGCTGCGACAGTAGGGCGAGATTAGGCAGATTAACTCCTCCAAAGGACTTGATTAACTGATCGATCTGCAGCTGTGGATCATTGAGCTGCTGATCCTCAATTGCTCACTGTTTTTAGGCTGCACAGACCGTTTGTCAGTCTCATTTTTCTGGGGTGATCGGCGGCCATTTTGTGTCTTGTGGTGCGCCAGCACAAGCTGCGACCAAGTGCATTTAACCCTCAATGGTGTGGTTGTTTTTTGGCTAAAGCCTACATCAGGGTGAAGCTGTCACACCAAGTGCATTTAACCAGCAATAGTCTGTTCATTTTTTGGCCATATACAAAATCAGGGGCAAGCTGCGCCTGTCACCAAGTGCATTTAACCCTCAATGGTGTGGTTGTTTTTTGGCTAAAGCCTACATCAGGGTGAAGCTGTCACACCAAGTGCATTTAACCAGCAATAGTCTGTTCATTTTTTGGCCATATACAAAATCAGGGGCAAGCTGCGCCTGTCACCAAGTGCATTTAACCCTCAATGGTGTGGTTGTTTTTTGGCTAAAGCCTACATCAGGGTGAAGCTGTCACACCAAGTGCATTTAACCAGCAATAGTCTGTTCATTTTTTGGCCATATACAAAATCAGGGGCAAGCTGCGCCTGTCACCAAGTGCATTTAACCCTCAATGGTGTGGTTGTTTTTTGGCTAAAGCCTACATCAGGGTGAAGCTGTCACACCAAGTGCATTTAACCAGCAATAGTCTGTTCATTTTTTGGCCATATCCCAGTCTAATTCTGTCACTAAATCCATACCGGTCACCCAGCGCCTAAATACTAGGCCTCAAATTTATATCCAGCTAAATCTGTCCCTAGTGCTGTAGCTGGGCGAGTTATTTAGTGTCCGTTCAAGCACATTTCTTGTTCTGGGTTGAAATACAATTCCCAATTTAGCAATTTCATAATTTAGTGGTTCCTGCTATATCAGAGCTCTTTGAAATCTATCCCAAAAAGGGTATATAATATTGAAGGTGCACATAGGGTCATTCAGAGTAACTTCACACACACCCGCTACTGTGTATTTCCAAGTCTAATTCTGTCACTAAATCCATACCGGTGACCCAGCGCCTAAATACTAGGCCTCAAATTTAATTCCCTCTAAATCTCTCGTTACCCACCGCTGTACTGTTGTTGCTGGGCAAGATATTTAGTGTCCGTCAAAGCACATTTTTTGTTCTGGGTTGAAGTACAATTCCCAATTTAGCAATTTCATAATTTAGTGGTTTCTGCTATATCAGAGCTATTTGAAATCTATCCCAAAAAGGGTATATAATATTGAAGGTGCACATAGGGTCATTCAGAATAACTTCACACACACCCGCTACTGTGTATTTCCAAGTCTAATTCTGTCACTAAACCCATACCTGTCACCCAGCGCCTAAATACTAGGCCTCAAATTTAAATCCCTCTAAATCTCTCGTTACCGTTGTCCTGTTGTAGCTGGGAAAGTTATTTAGTGCCCGTCAAAGCACATTTTTTGTTCTGGGTTGAAGTACAATTCCCAATTTAGCAATTTCATAATTTAGTGGTTCCTGCTATATCAGAGCTATTTGAAATCTATCCCAAAAAGGGTATATAATATTGAAGGTGCACATTGGGTCATTCAGAATAACTTCACACACACCCGCTACTGTGTATTTTCAAGTCTAATTCTGTCACTAAACCCATACCTGTCACCCAGCGCCTAAATACTAGGCCTCAAATTTAAATCCCTCTAAATCTCTCGTTACCCACCGCTGTACTGTTGTTGCTGGGCAAGATATTTAGTGTCCGTCAAAGCACATTTTTTGTTCTGGGTTGAAGTACAATTCCCAATTTAGCAATTTCATAATTTAGTGGTTTCTGCTATATCAGAGCTATTTGAAATCTATCCCTAAAAGGGTATATAATATTGAAGGTGCACATAGGGTCATTCAGAATAACTTCACACACACGCTTCTGTGCATTTCCAAGTCTAATTCTGTCACTAAATCCATACCGGTGACCCAGCGCCTAAATACTAGGCCTCAAATTTAAATCCCTCTAAATCTCTCGTTACCCACCGCTGTACTGTTGTTGCTGGGCAAGATATTTAGTGTCCGTCAAAGCACATTTTTTGTTCTGGGTTGAAGTACAATTCCCAATTTAGCAATTTCATAATTTAGTGGTTTCTGCTATATCAGAGCTATTTGAAATCTATCCCTAAAAGGGTATATAATATTGAAGGTGCACATAGGGTCATTCAGAATAACTTCACACACACGCTTCTGTGCATTTCCAAGTCTAATTCTGTCACTAAATCCATACCGGTCACCCAGCGCCTAAATACTAGGCCTCAAATTTATATCCCGCTGAATTTGAATACAATACATTGGGCCAAATAATATATTTGTTGTTGTGGTGAACCATAACAATGAGAAAAACATCTAGTAAGGGACGCGGACGTGGACATGGTCGTGGTGGTGTTAGTGGACCCTCTGGTGCTGGGAGAGGACGTGGCCGTTCTGCCACATCCACACGTCCTAGTGTACCAACTACCTCAGGTCCCAGTAGCCGCCAGAATTTACAGCGATATATGGTGGGGCCCAATGCCGTTCTAAGGATGGTAAGGCCTGAGCAGGTACAGGCATTAGTCAATTGGGTGGCCGACAGTGGATCCAGCACGTTCACATTATCTCCCACCCAGTCTTCTGCAGAAAGCGCACAGATGGCGCCTGAAAACCAACCCCATCAGTCTGTCACATCACCCCCATGCATACCAGGGAAACTGTCTCAGCCTCAAGTTATGCAGCAGTCTCTTATGCTGTTTGAAGACTCCGCTGGCAGGGTTTCCCAAGGGCATCCACCTAGCCCTTCCCCAGCGGTGAAAGACATAGAATGCACTGACGCACAACCACTTATGTTTCCTGATGATGAGGACATGGGAATACCACCTCAGCATGTCTCTGATGATGACGAAACACAGGTGCCAACTGCTGCGTCTTTCTGCAGTGTGCAGACTGAACAGGAGGTCAGGGATCAAGACTGGGTGGAAGACGATGCAGGGGACGATGAGGTCCTAGACCCCACATGGAATGAAGGTCGTGCCACTGACTTTCACAGTTCGGAGGAAGAGGCAGTGGTGAGACCGAGCCAACAGCGTAGCAAAAGAGGGAGCAGTGGGCAAAAGCAGAACACCCGCCGCCAAGAGACTCCGCCTGCTACTGACCGCCGCCATCTGGGACCGAGCACCCCAAAGGCAGCTTCAAGGAGTTCCCTGGCATGGCACTTCTTCAAACAATGTGCTGACGACAAGACCCGAGTGGTTTGCACGCTGTGCCATCAGAGCCTGAAGCGAGGCATTAACGTTCTGAACCTGAGCACAACCTGCATGACCAGGCACCTGCATGCAAAGCATGAACTGCAGTGGAGTAAACACCTTAAAACCAAGGAAGTCACTCAGGCTCCCCCTGCTACCTCTTCTGCTGCTGCCGCCTCGGCCTATTCTGCTGCTGCCGCCTCGGCCTCTTCCTCCGCCTCTGGAGGAACGTTGGCACCTGCCGCCCAGCAAACAGGGGATGTACCACCAACACCACCACCACCACCTCCGTCACCAAGCGTCTCAACCATGTCACACGCCAGCGTTCAGCTCTCCATCTCACAAACATTTGATAGAAAGCGTAAATTCCCACCTAGCCACCCTCGATCCCTGGCCCTGAATGCCAGCATTTCTAAACTACTGGCCTATGAAATGCTGTCATTTAGGCTGGTGGACACAGACAGCTTCAAACAGCTCATGTCGCTTGCTGTCCCACAGTATGTTGTTCCCAGCCGGCACTACTTCTCCAAGAGAGCCGTGCCTTCCCTGCACAACCAAGTATCCGATAAAATCAAGTGTGCACTGCGCAACGCCATCTGTAGCAAGGTCCACCTAACCACAGATACGTGGACCAGTAAGCACGGCCAGGGACGCTATATCTCCCTAACTGCACACTGGGTAAATGTAGTGGCAGCTGGGCCCCAGGCGGAGAGCTGTTTGGCGCACGTCCTGCCGCCGCCAAGGATCGCAGGGCAACATTCTTTGCCTCCTGTTGCCACCTCCTCCTTCTCGGCTTCCTCCTCCTCTTCTTCCACCTGCTCATCCAGTCAGCCACACACCTTCACCACCAACTTCAGCACAGCCCGGGGTAAACGTCAGCAGGCCATTCTGAAACTCATATGTTTGGGGGACAGGCCCCACACCGCACAGGAGTTGTGGCGGGGTATTGAACAACAGACCGACGAGTGGTTGCTGCCGGTGAGCCTCAAGCCCGGCCTGGTGGTGTGTGATAATGGGCGAAATCTCGTTGCAGCTCTGGGACTAGCCAATTTGACGCACATCCCTTGCTTGGCGCATGTGCTGAATTTGGTGGTGCAGAAGTTCATTCACAACTACCCCGACATGTCAGAGCTGCTGCATAAAGTGCGGGCCGTCTGTTCGCGCTTCCGGCGTTCACATCCTGCCGCTGCTCGCCTGTCTGCGCTACAGCGTAACTTCGGCCTTCCCGCTCACCGCCTCATATGCGACGTGCCCACCAGGTGGAACTCCACCTTGCACATGCTGGACAGACTGTGCGAGCAGCAGCAGGCCATAGTGGAGTTTCAGCTGCAGCACGCACGGGTCAGTCGCACTACAGAACAGCACCACTTCACCACCAATGACTGGGCCTCCATGCGAGACCTGTGTGCCCTGTTGCGCTGTTTCGAGTACTCCACCAACATGGCCAGTGGCGATGACACCGTTATCAGCGTTACAATACCACTTCTATGTCTCCTTGAGAAAACACTTAGGGCGATGATGGAACAGGAGGTGGCCCAGGAGGAGGAGGAGGAGGATGAGGAAGAGGGGTCATTTTTAGCACTTTCAGGCCAGTCTCTTCGAAGTGACTCAGAGGGAGGTTTTTTGCAACAGCAGAGGCCAGGTACAAATGTGGCCAGCCAGGGCCCACTACTGGAGGACGAGGAGGACGAGGATGAGGAGGAGGTGGAGGAGGATGAGGATGAAGCATGGTCACAGCGGGGTGGCACCCAACGCAGCTCGGGTCCATCACTGGTGCGTGGCTGGGGGGAAAGGCAGGACGATGACGATACGCCTCCCACAGAGGACAGCTTGTCCTTACCCCTGGGCAGCCTGGCACACATGAGCGACTACATGCTGCAGTGCCTGCGCAACGACAGCAGAGTTGCCCACATTTTAACCTGTGCGGACTACTGGGTTGCCACCCTGCTGGATCCACGCTACAAAGACAATGTGCCCACCTTACTTCCTGCACTGGAGCGTGATAGGAAGATGCGCGAGTACAAGCGCACGTTGGTAGACGCGCTACTGAGAGCATTCCCAAATGTCACAGGGGAACAAGTGGAAGCCCAAGGCCAAGGCAGAGGAGGAGCAAGAGGTCGCCAAGGCAGCTGTGTCACGGCCAGCTCCTCTGAGGGCAGGGTTAGCATGGCAGAGATGTGGAAAACTTTTGTCAACACGCCACAGCTAACTGCACCACCACCTGATACGCAACGTGTTAGCAGGAGGCAACATTTCACTAACATGGTGGAACAGTACGTGTGCACACCCCTCCACGTACTGACTGATGGTTCGGCCCCATTCAACTTCTGGGTCTCTAAATTGTCCACGTGGCCAGAGCTAGCCTTTTATGCCTTGGAGGTGCTGGCCTGCCCGGCAGCCAGCGTTTTGTCTGAACGTGTATTCAGCACGGCAGGGGGCGTCATTACAGACAAACGCAGCCGCCTGTCTACAGCCAATGTGGACAAGCTGACGTTCATAAAAATGAACCAGGCATGGATCCCACAGGACCTGTCCGTCCCTTGTCCAGATTAGACATTAACTACCTCCCCATAACCATATATTATTGGACTCCAGGGCACTTCCTCATTCAATCCTATTTTTATTTTCATTTTACCATTATATTGCGATGCTACCCAAAGTTGAATGAACCTCTCCTCTGCCTGTGTGCTAGGCCTAAATATATGCCAATGGACTGTTGCAGTGGTGGCTGACATGAAGCCTGATTCTCTGCTATGACATGCAGACTAATTCTCTGCTGACATGAAGCCAGATTGTCTGTTACGGGACCTCTCTCCTCTGCCTGGGTGCTGGGCCTAAATTTATGACCATGGACTGTTGCAGTGGTGGCTGACGTGAAGCCTGATTCTCTGCTATGACATGCAGACTGATTCTCTGCTGACATGAAGCCAGATCGTCTGTTACGGGACCTCTCTGCTCTGCCTGTGTGCTAGGCCTAAATATATGCCAATGGACTGTTGCAGTGGTGGGTGACGTGAAGCCTCATTCTCTGCTATGACATGCAGACTGATTCTCTGCTGACATGAAGCCAGATTGTCTGTTACGGGACCTCTCTGCTCTGCCTGTGTGCTAGGCCTAAATATATGCCAATGGACTGTTGCAGTGGTGGGTGACGTGAAGCCTCATTCTCTGCTATGACATGCAGACTGATTCTCTGCTGTCATGAAGCCAGATTGTCTGTTACGGGACCTCTCTGCTCTGCCTGTGTGCTAGGCCTAAATATATGCCAATGGACTGTTGCAGTGGTGGGTGACGTGAAGCCTCATTCTCTGCTATGACATGCAGACTGATTCTCTGCTGACATGAAGCCAGATTGTCTGTTACGGGACCTCTCTGCTCTGCCTGTGTGCTAGGCCTAAATATATGCCAATGGACTGTTGCAGTGGTGGGTGACGTGAAGCCTCATTCTCTGCTATGACATGCAGACTGATTCTCTGCTGTCATGAAGCCAGATTGTCTGTTACGGGACCTCTCTGCTCTGCCTGTGTGCTAGGCCTAAATATATGCCAATGGACTGTTGCAGTGGTGGGTGACGTGAAGCCTCATTCTCTGCTATGACATGCAGACTGATTCTCTGCTGACATGAAGCCAGATTGTCTGTTACGGGACCTCTCTGCTCTGCCTGTGTGCTAGGCCTAAATATATGCCAATGGACTGTTGCAGTGGTGGGTGACGTGAAGCCTCATTCTCTGCTATGACATGCAGACTGATTCTCTGCTGACATGAAGCCAGATCCTCTGTTACGGGAGCTCTCTCCTCTGCCTGGGTGCTGGGCCTAAATTTATGACAATTGACTGTTGCAGTGGTGGGTGACGTGAAGCCTGATTCTCTGCTATGATATGAAGACTGATTCTCTGCTGACATGAAGCCAGATTGTCTGTTACGGGACCTTTCTCCTCTGCCTGGGTTCTGGGCCTAAATTTATGAAAATTGACTCTTACAGTGGTGGGTGACGTGAAGCCTGATTCTAGGCTATGATATGAAGACTGATTCTCTGCTGACATGAAGCCAGATTGTCTGTTACGGGACCTTTCTCCTCTGCCTGGGTTCTGGGCCTAAATTTATGAAAATTGACTCTTACAGTGGTGGGTGACGTGAAGCCTGATTCTCTGCTATGATATGAAGACTGATTCTCTGCTGACATGAAGCCAGATTCTCTGTTACGGGACCTCTCTCCTCTGCCTGGGTGCTGGGCCTAAATTTATGACAATGGACTGTTGCAGTGGTGGCTGACGTGAAGCCTGATTCTCTGCTATGACATGCAGACTGATTCTCTGCTGTCATGAAGCCAGATTGTCTGTTACGGGACCTCTCTGCTCTGCCTGTGTGCTAGGCCTAAATATATGCCAATGGACTGTTGCAGTGGTGGCTGACGTGAAGCCTCATTCTCTGCTATGACATGCAGACTAATTCTCTGCTGACATGAAGCCAGATTGTCTGTTACGGGACCTCTCTCCTCTGCCTGGGTGCTGGGCCTAAATTTATGACAATGGACTGTTGCAGTGGTGGCTGACGTGAAGCCTGATTCTCTGCTATGACATGCAGACTAATTCTCTGCTGACATGAAGCCAGATTGTCTGTTACGGGACCTCTCTCCTCTGCCTGGGTGCTGGGCCTAAATATATGCCAATGGACTGTTGCAGTGGTGGCTGACGTGAAGCCTCATTCTCTGCTATGACATGCAGACTAATTCTCTGCTGTCATGAAGCCAGATTGTCTGTTACGGGACCTCTCTGCTCTGCCTGTGTGCTAGGCCTAAATATATGCCAATGGACTGTTGCAGTGGTGGGTGACGTGAAGCCTCATTCTCTGCTATGACATGCAGACTGATTCTCTGCTGACATGAAGCCAGATTGTCTGTTACGGGACCTCTCTGCTCTGCCTGTGTGCTAGGCCTAAATATATGCCAATGGACTGTTGCAGTGGTGGGTGACGTGAAGCCTCATTCTCTGCTATGACATGCAGACTGATTCTCTGCTGACATGAAGCCAGATTCTCTGTTACGGGACCTCTCTCCTCTGCCTGTGTGTGTGCTGGGCCTAAATATATGCCAATGGACTGTTGCAGTGGTGGCTGACGTGAAGCCTCATTCTCTGCTATGACATGCAGACTAATTCTCTGCTGACATGAAGACAGATTCTCTGTTACGGGACCTCCCTCCTCTGCCTGGGTGCTGGGCCTAAATATATGCCAATGGACTGTTGCAGTGGTGGCTGACGTGAAGCCTCATTCTCTGCTATGACATGCAGACTGATTCTCTGCTGACATGAAGCCAGATTCTCTGTTACGGGACCTCTCTCCTCTGCCTGTGTGTGTGCTGGGCCTAAATATATGCCAATGGACTGTTGCAGTGGTGGCTGACGTGAAGCCTCATTCTCTGCTATGACATGCAGACTGATTCTCTGCTGACATGAAGCCAGATTCTCTGTTACGGGACCTCTCTCCTCTGCCTGTGTGTGTGCTGGGCCTAAATATATGCCAATGGACTGTTGCAGTGGTGGCTGACGTGAAGCCTCATTCTCTGCTATGACATGCAGACTAATTCTCTGCTGTCATGAAGCCAGATTGTCTGTTACGGGACCTCTCTGCTCTGCCTGTGTGCTAGGCCTAAATATATGCCAATGGACTGTTGCAGTGGTGGGTGACGTGAAGCCTCATTCTCTGCTATGACATGCAGACTGATTCTCTGCTGACATGAAGCCAGATTGTCTGTTACGGGACCTCTCTGCTCTGCCTGTGTGCTAGGCCTAAATATATGCCAATGGACTGTTGCAGTGGTGGGTGACGTGAAGCCTCATTCTCTGCTATGACATGCAGACTGATTCTCTGCTGACATGAAGCCAGATTCTCTGTTACGGGACCTCTCTCCTCTGCCTGTGTGTGTGCTGGGCCTAAATATATGCCAATGGACTGTTGCAGTGGTGGCTGACGTGAAGCCTCATTCTCTGCTATGACATGCAGACTAATTCTCTGCTGACATGAAGACAGATTCTCTGTTACGGGACCTCCCTCCTCTGCCTGGGTGCTGGGCCTAAATATATGCCAATGGACTGTTGCAGTGGTGGCTGACGTGAAGCCTCATTCTCTGCTATGACATGCAGACTGATTCTCTGCTGACATGAAGCCAGATTCTCTGTTACGGGACCTCTCTCCTCTGCCTGTGTGTGTGCTGGGCCTAAATATATGCCAATGGACTGTTGCAGTGGTGGCTGACGTGAAGCCTCATTCTCTGCTATGACATGCAGACTGATTCTCTGCTGACATGAAGCCAGATTCTCTGTTACGGGACCTCTCTCCTCTGCCTGTGTGTGTGCTGGGCCTAAATATATGCCAATGGACTGTTGCAGTGGTGGCTGACGTGAAGCCTCATTCTCTGCTATGACATGCAGACTAATTCTCTGCTGACATGAAGACAGATTCTCTGTTACGGGACCTCCCTCCTCTGCCTGGGTGCTGGGCCTAAATATATGCCAATGGACTGTTGCAGTGGTGGCTGACGTGAAGCCTCATTCTCTGCTATGACATGCAGACTAATTCTCTGCTGACATGAAGACAGATTCTCTGTTACGGGACCTCTCTCCTCTGCCTGGGTGCCGGGGCCTAAATATCTGAGAATGGACTGTTCCAGTGGTGGGTGACGGGAAGCCAGATTCTCTGCTATGGAACCTCTCTCCAATTGATTTTGGTTAATTTTTATTTATTTAATTTTTATTTTAATTCATTTCCCTATCCACATTTGTTTGCAGGGGATTTACCTACATGTTGCTGCCTTTTGCAGCCCTCTAGCTCTTTCCTGGGCTGTTTTACAGCCTTTTTAGTGCCGAAAAGTTCGGGTCCCCATTGACTTCAATGGGGTTCGGGTTCGGGACGAAGTTCGGATCGGGTTCGGATCCCGAACCCGAACATTTCCGGGATGTTCGGCCGAACTTCTCGAACCCGAACATCCAGGTGTTCGCTCAACTCTATTGGGAACATTCTCTGCAGTAAAACCGGGGTCCTGTACCATCTTGATACTAGTTTGAAATGCATCTCTTGGATTTTAGGCGATGCAGATTTTGATCTAGCATTCAAAACGATATCTCTAGTTTCCACTTCATTGAAGGTAATCCCTAACTCAGAAGACCATTTGGGGAGGTAGGAGGGAGGAAGGTCAGAGTGGTTTATTACACTATATATGGTTGAGATCGGTCTCTTGATTGGAGAACCGGAATTTATATGTTTTTGGATGGGCGTCATAGGTATAGAGAGGGAGTTATAGGCCTCAGAACTTAAAATGCATCTTTTAAAATGCATATACTCTTTATCTGTGAGCCCTAGGTCCGGAAAAAATATGTTAAGGTCATCTTTTGAAATAAGTGTGGATCCACTAAAAAGGTTCATAATAGGGGAATTGTATAGTTCTGGGATGCCTGAGACTTTTTCTTTAACTATTCTCAGTCTAGCAGGGATTAATGCGCCTATTGGAGTAATTGCACAGTATGCAGGTGAAAAGCAAATTCATTTGTTTAACCCGTGCCAAACATTCAAGGACGTCATAGTTAGAAGATCTGTAATTTTGGGTTGAGGAGGTCTGGCAGTTTCTTTGGTCTTCCACAAAAGTAAATGTGGGTTGGGAGGAAGAGTTTCCTTCTCTAAATCATGCCATAATTTCCTGTCCGGCCTGACTGTCCATTCTAATATTTTCGTAATATGAACCGACATATGGTATTTGTGAAAATCTGGGACTGCTAAGCCTCCTCTAGTTTTGGGCCTAATTATTGTGTCATAGGATAGTCTACTGTGTTTTGATCTCCATATAAAGCCCATCATTTTCTTCTTAAGGGTGGTGTAGAATTGTTTAGGGACGTCAATTGGTAATGCTTGGAGGGTGTATAATATTTTAGGTAGGGATATCATCTTGATTGCGCTAATTCTCCCAAACCAAGATATAAAAAGATTCTCCCATTCCTTAAAGTCTGCATCTAGTTTAGTTAGAAGGGGAAGGAAATTCAATTGATACAATTCAGTGATACGTCTGCTAATGTTAATGCCTAGATACTTGAAGGAGGTAGGAGCTGGTTTTAAAGGGGAGTTCGAAATCACCTCTTGCCAATCTTTCTGAGGGACGGATACATTGTATATTTCCGATTTTTGCCAATTTATTTTAAAGTTGGATATAATACTGAAATCTTCCAATTCCTGTATTAATGCAGGCACTCCAATTCTCGGGTTGGTGATCATAAAGAGGGTATCATCCGCATAAGCGGCTATTTTCTGTTGCACCCTTGATGCATTGATACCTTGTATTAAAGGGTCAATCCTAATTTTAGTTAGTAGGGGCTCTAGGGACAAAACGAAGAGGATGGGAGAGAGGGGGCAGCCTTGTCTCGTACCATTAGAAATTAGAAACGTGTCTGAGACTGAATCATTAACTCTTACCGCAGCTGATGGGATGGTGTACATAGAAAATATTTTTGATATGAACGGTTGTGGGAAACCAAAATTATTCAGCACCTCCTCCAGGTAGCTCCAGCTTATCCTGTCAAACGCTTTTTCGGCGTCGGTTGTAACGAATGACAAAGGGAAATGGTTAGCTTGTGCAAGTTGTATAGCATGGAGAACTCTGTAAATATTGTCCTTGGATTCTCTGCCTTCTGTGAATCCAACTTGATCCGGGTGTGTTATACCAGGGAGGATGTGCTGGAGTCTCTTGGCGATAAGTTTAGCATAGATCTTTATGTCCACGTTTAATAATGATATGGGCCTATAATTAGAGCAGATGGAGTTGTCTTTACCTTCTTTTGGTATCACTGTGATGTGTGCTAAGAGGGACTCTGCACGGAATGCGTCTCCACTCGCTATACCATTAAAGTAGGTCTTTAAATGTGGCGAGAGGTTTTTCAAGAATTTTTTATAATATGTGGCCGTTAATCCGTCTGGGCCTGGGCTTTTTCCATTTGGTAGAGATTGTATCACCAATCCTATTTCTTCCATCGAAAAAGGATTAGTAAGTTTCGTTTGTTGGGACACAGATAATTTGGGGAGAGGAAGTGAGTTTAAGAATTCTCTTATTTTGGGCTTTATATCTATCAGGGTAGGTGAGCTATTTTCTAGGTTATATCATTTTTCGTAATATTGCCTAAATACTTTCATAATATCCGGAGTTGAGAATTTCAAGGAATTTTTCTGATCTCTAATTTTAGAATTGTATGATTTACATTTCTGTTGCCTGAGGAGTCTGGCTAACCTCTTGCCGCATCTATTGTCTTGTAAGTATTTGTTAAATCTCGCTAGGTATAGGTACTTTTGGTTTTTCTGGTCCAACAGATCAAGTAGTTGAGATCTCAAGGAGGTGAGATCCTTCATTAACTTTTTCTCCAGGGAGAGTTTATGGGCCGATTCAAGAATATGGATTTGGGACAGAAGATCCGAAATTTGCTTTTCACTTTGTTTTTTTTTGTGGGCTCCCAATCTGATCAGTCTGCCTCTAATAACAGCTTTGTGTGTTTCCCATATCAAAGAATTACAATTACCTGCCTGTATGTTCTCAGAGAAAAATAAGTCAATATCCGCTGCAAGCGCTGTGACATCTTCCGGATGTTTCAGTAAACTTTCATTTAGTGACCATTTACATTGTCTAGCTACGTCATCTCCAAGGGAGAGATGCAACAATAAAGGGGCATGGTCGGAGAGATGGAGGGATTTATAGTCTGCTTTTTTCAATAATTGGATATCTTTATGGTGTATGAAGAAATAGTCTAGTCTGGAATACGTTGCATGAGCAGAAGAATAAAAAGAATAGTCTCTGCCGGTGGGGTTTAAAACTCTCCATGCGTCCATTAAGTTATTTTGGCGCAGAAGTTTTTTTTTAAGTTTTAAGGTTGCCGTAAGCTAGACTCGCCCTACCCTTTGTAGTGTCCACAGTTGGTTCTAGAGGGGTATTCAGGTCCCCACCCAAAATCAACATGCCATCCATAAATCCCTCTAATCTGTTAAAAACTGTTTCCATAAACCAGTGTTGTAGAACATTGGGGGCATAAAAGTTAGCAAACGTATACATTCTGCCGCGTATAGTTCCCTTAATAAATAAGTATCTGCCTTCGGGGTCGGATAACGTATTTGCATGCTGAAATCCAATGGATCTACTAAAAACTATGGAGACTCCTTTATTTTTCCGGGTTGGGGTGGTGGAGTTATACCATTGATTGTAGTGATAGGTTTTAGAGAAGGGTGTGAATGTTTTTTTGAAATGCGTCTCCTGGAAAAATGCTACGCTCACTTTCTCTTTTTTTAGGTACATCAAGATTTTGGATCGTTTCTTGGGAACATTCAGGCCATTCACATTGTACGATGCGCAAATTAATTCAGCCATGGCCTTGGCATTTTGGAGTATATATATGACTCATGTCGATATTGAGGCCCTGATATTGAAGTAGAGGGTGGGTTGGGGGAACCGTAGAACATAAAACATCAAAAGAACAACAGTAGTACATATTCAAACGCGAATATGAGTACTAAGAAAAGCAACTAATCCTGTCTGTTATGGCACCCACGTCAGTATGGTGCCCAGGGTCCTAACAGTTAGGATTGACTTCCTCCGTAGATGGCAATGCGGGCGGAAGTGTGGAGGGGGGGAATTAGTGGAGCAGGCGACTCCTCAGATGAGGTCCAATCAGGCCTCAGCAGAAGGGTGCCTGGTTTGAGAGCAGCACAGATAAAATCGTACCGCTCCTCAGTCTAAATGAGATAAAACATCAATTAGTGAAACATAGCAAACAACCTAAAAAGGAAAAGGTTGTTAACAAGCAGTATAGTAATAATATGGTTACAACAGCTTCGACATTGTGCATACTACTTATGTATTAAACATTGGTGTAACTATGCATATTTGACTATTTTGAGTTGAAGTGTGGTGTGAACATATTTTACCACAGATAGTCGACACTCATTTCAGTCCACAGCTGGTGTACGCGACATCTTCAGAGGGGCTTTGGGCACAGGTAACCCAACCAGGGATTTAGCTTTCTTCGTCTTCGGTGTTGTTACCAATGTCCATTGTGGTAGCTCTGGCACCGTTGGTTCAGTATTCTGTGTGTCACCTACAATCCAGTCTTTAATGGACAGTTCCTGGAGATTAAGCTTTTGGGTGACAGCAGGAATGTCTTTGGGTTCTCTGATGACCAGGGGTTTCCCATTATGGGTAATTAGGAGCCCAAACGGGAAAAGCCATTTGTATTTCAGTCCTCTTTCCCGAAGTATCGTAGTAAGAGGTTGGAGGTTGCGCCTTAGTTCTAATGTTTGTCTAGAAATGTCCTGAAAGATGCGAATCTCTGTATCTTCATATACGATGTCTTTAGCTCTAGCTTTCTGTAAGATCTCTTCCTTTATTTTAAAGTCCAGAAGGCAGCAGAGTATATCTCTTGGAGTGTCATTGTCAGAGTTTCTCGGTCTGTAAACTCTGTGGATCCTCTGGAAACCTAAATCAAAAGAGCTTTCTTTTTCTAAAAGTTCACAAAAGATCTGGGAGACGACTGTAGTCAGTTCGGCGTCAGGGACTTTTTCTGTTAAGCCTTTAATCCTCAGGTTGTTTCTTCTAGACCTATTCTCAAGGTCGTCTAGATGTAATCTGAGCGAGTATGACTCCCTTTGCTGTTCCTTTAATTTTTTAGAAAGAAAGCTTGCATGAGAGGAAAGTGCCGCGGTGGATTCCTCCACCTGTGACATTCTGGACGTTACTTGTCTCATGTCTGACCGCAATTCTGTAATTTCTTCTTTAATAGTAGTTGTGAATAGAGTTGAGCGAACACCTGGATGTTCGGGTTCGAGAAGTTCGGCCGAACATCCCGGAAATGTTCGGGTTCGGGATCCGAACCCGATCCGAACTTCGTCCCGAACCCGAACCCCATTGAAGTCAATGGGGACCCGAACTTTTCGGCACTAAAAAGGCTGTAAAACAGCCCAGGAAAGAGCTAGAGGGCTGCAAAAGGCAGCAACATGTAGGTAAATCCCCTGCAAACAAATGTGGATAGGGAAATGAATTAAAATAAAAATTAAATAAATAAAAATTAACCAAAATCAATTGGAGAGAGGTCCCATAGCAGAGAATCTGGCTTCACGTCACCCACCACTGGAACAGTCCATTCTCAGATATTTAGGCCCAGCACCCAGGCAGAGGAGAGAGGTCCCGTAACAGAGAATCTGTCTTCATGTCAGCAGAGAATCAATCTGCATGTCATAGTAGAGAATCAGTCTTCACGTCAGCCACCACTGCAACAGTCCATTGGCATATATTTAGGCCCAGCACCCAGGCAGAGGAGGGAGGTCCCGTAACAGAGAATCTGTCTTCATGTCAGCAGAGAATTAGTCTGCATGTCATAGCAGAGAATGAGGCTTCACGTCAGCCACCACTGCAACAGTCCATTGGCATATATTTAGGCCCAGCACACACACAGGCAGAGGAGAGAGGTCCCGTAACAGAGAATCTGTCTTCATGTCAGCAGAGAATTAGTCTGCATGTCATAGCAGAGAATGAGGCTTCACGTCAGCCACCACTGCAACAGTCCATTGGCATATATTTAGGCCCAGCACCCAGGCAGAGGAGGGAGGTCCCGTAACAGAGAATCTGTCTTCATGTCAGCAGAGAATCAGTCTGCATGTCATAGCAGAGAATCAGGCTTCACGTCAGCCACCACTGCAACAGTCCATTGGCATATATTTAGGCCCAGCACACACACAGGCAGAGGAGAGAGGTCCCGTAACAGAGAATCTGTCTTCATGTCAGCAGAGAATTAGTCTGCATGTCATAGCAGAGAATGAGGCTTCACGTCAGCCACCACTGCAACAGTCCATTGGCATATATTTAGGCCCAGCACCCAGGCAGAGGAGGGAGGTCCCGTAACAGAGAATCTGTCTTCATGTCAGCAGAGAATCAGTCTGCATGTCATAGCAGAGAATCAGGCTTCACGTCAGCCACCACTGCAACAGTCCATTGGCATATATTTAGGCCCAGCACACACACAGGCAGAGGAGAGAGGTCCCGTAACAGAGAATCTGTCTTCATGTCAGCAGAGAATTAGTCTGCATGTCATAGCAGAGAATGAGGCTTCACGTCAGCCACCACTGCAACAGTCCATTGGCATATATTTAGGCCCAGCACCCAGGCAGAGGAGGGAGGTCCCGTAACAGAGAATCTGTCTTCATGTCAGCAGAGAATCAGTCTGCATGTCATAGCAGAGAATCAGGCTTCACGTCAGCCACCACTGCAACAGTCCATTGTCAGATATTTAGGCCCAGCACACAGGCAGAGGAGGGAGGTCCCGTAACAGAGAATCTGGCTTCATGTCAGCAGAGAATTAGTCTGCATGTCATAGCAGAGAATGAGGCTTCACGTCAGCCACCACTGCAACAGTCCATTGGCATATATTTAGGCCCAGCACACAGGCAGAGGAGAGAGGTCCCGTAACAGACAATCTGGCTTCATGTCAGCAGAGAATCATTCTGCATGTCATAGCAGAGAATCAGGCTTCACGTCACCCAACATTGGAACAGTCCATTGGCATATATTTAGGCCCCGGCACCCAGACAGAGGAGAGGTTCATTCAACTTTGGGTAGCCTCGCAATATAATGGTAAAATGAAAATAAAAATAGGATTGAATGAGGAAGTGCCCTGGAGTCCAATAATATATGGTTAAGGGGAGGTAGTTAATGTCTAATCTGGACAAGGGACGGACAGATCCTGTGGGATCCATGCCTGGTTCATTTTTATGAACGTCAGCTTGTCCACATTGGCTGTAGACAGGCGGCTGCGTTTGTCTGTAATGACGCCCCCTGCCGTGCTGAATACACGTTCAGACAAAACGATGGCCGCCGGGCAGGCCAGCACCTCCAAGGCATAAAAGGCTAGCTCTGGCCACGTGGACAATTTAGAGACCCAGAAGTTGAATGGGGCCGAACCATCAGTCAGTACGTGGAGGGGTGTGCACATGTACTGTTCCACCATGTTAGTGAAATGTTGCCTCCTGCTAACACGTTGCGTATCAGGTGGTGGTGCAGTTAGCTGTGGCGTGTTGACAAAAGTTTTCCACATCTCTGCCATGCTAACCCTGCCCTCAAAGGAGCTGGCATTGACACAGCTGCCTTGGCGACCTCTTGCTCCTCCTCTGCCTTGGCCTTGGGCTTCCACTTGTTCCCCTGGGAGATATGGGAATGCTCTCAGTAGCGCGTCTACCAACGTGCGCTTGTACTCGCGCATCTTCCTATCACGCTCCAGTGCAGGAAGTAAGGTGGGCACATTGTCTTTGTAGCGTGGATCCAGCAGGGTGGCAACCCAGTAGTCCGCACAGGTTAAAATGTGGGCAACTCTGCTGTCGTTGCGCAGGCACTGCAGCATGTAGTCGCTCATGTGTGCCAGGCTGCCCAGGGGTAAGGACAAGCTGTCCTCTGTGGGAGGCGTATCGTCATCGTCCTGCCTTTCCCCCCAGCCACGCACCAGTGATGGACCCGAGCTGCGTTGAGTGCCACCCCGCTGTGACCATGCTTCATCCTCATCCTCCTCCACCTCATCCTCGTCCTCCTCGTCCTCCAGTAGTGGGCCCTGTCTGGCCACATTTGTACCTGGCCTCTGCTGTTGCAAAAAACCTCCCTCTGAGTCACTTCGAAGAGACTGACCTGAAAGTGCTAAAAATGACCCCTCTTCCTCCTCCTCCTCCTCCTCCTCCTGGGCCACCTCCTGTTTCATCATCGCCCTAAGTGTTTTCTCAAGGAGACATAGAAGTGGTATTGTGACGCTGATAACGGCGTCATCGCCACTGGCCATGTTGGTGGAGTACTCGAAACAGCGCAACAGGGCACACAGGTCTCGCATGGAGGCCCAGTCATTGGTGGTGAAGTGGTGCTGTTCCGTAGTGCGTCTGACCTGTGCGTGCTGCAGCTGAAACTCCACTATGGCCTGCTGCTGCTCGCACAGTCTGTCCAGCATGTGCAAGGTGGGGATCCACCTGGTGGGCACGTCGCATATGAGGCGGTGAGCAGGAAGGCCGAAGTTACGCTGTAGCGCAGACAGGCGAGCAGCGGCAGGATGTGAACGCCGGAAGTGCGAACAGCAGCTCTGACATGTCGGGGTAGTTGTGAATGAACTTCTGCACCACCAAATTCAGAACATGCGCCAAGCAAGGGATGTGCGTCAAACCAGCTAGTCCCAGAGCTGCAACGAGATTTCGTCCATTATCGCACACCACCAGGCCGGGCTTGAGGCTCACCGGCAGAAACCACTCGTCGGTCTGTTGTTCTATACCCCGCCACAACTCCTGTGCAGTGTGGGGCCTGTCCCCCAAACATATGAGTTTCAGAATGGCCTGCTGACGTTTACCCCGGGCTGTGCTGAAGTTGGTGGTGAAGGTGTGTGGCTGACTGGATGAGCAGGTGGAAGAAGAGGAGGAGGAAGTCGAGAAGGAGGTGGCAACAGGAGGCAAAGAATGTTGCCCTGTGATCCTTGGCGGCAGAAGGAGTTGCGCCAAACAGCTCTCTGCCTGGGGCCCAGCTGCCACTACATTTACCCAGTGTGCAGTTAGGGAGATATAGCGTCCCTGGCCGTGCTTACTGGTCCACGTATCTGTGGTTAGGTGGACCTTGCCACAGATGGCGTTGCGCAGTGCACACTTGATTTTATCGTATACTTTGTTGTGCAGGAAAGGCACGGCTCTCTTGGAGAAGTAGTGCCGGCTAGGAACAACATACTGTGGGACAGCAAGCGACATGAGCTGTTTGAAGCTGTCTGTGTCCACCAGCCTAAATGACAGCATTTCATAGGCCAGTAGTTTAGAAATGCTGGCATTCAGGGCCAAGGATCGAGGGTGGCTAGATGGAAATTTACGCTTTCTCTCAAATGTTTGTGAGATGGAGAGCTGAACGCTGGCGTGTGACATGGTTGAGATGCTTGGTGACGGAGGTGGTGGTGTTGGTGGTACATCCCCTGTTTGCTGGGCGGCAGGTGCCAACGTTCCTCCAGAGGCGGCAGCAGCAGAAGAGGCCGAGGCGGCAGCAGCAGAAGAGGCCGAGGCGGCAGCAGCAGAAGAGGTAGCAGGGGGAGCCTGAGTGACTTCCTTGTTTTTAAGGTGTTTACTCCACTGCAGTTCATGCTTTGCATGAAGGTGCCTGGTCATGCAGGTTGTGCTAAGGTTCAGAACGTTAATGCCTCGCTTCAGGCTCTGATGGCACAGCGTGCAAACCACTCAGGTCTTGTCGTCAGCACATTGTTTGAAGAAGTGCCATGCCAGGGAACTCCTTGAAGCTGCCTTTGGGGTGCTCGGTACCAGATGGCGGCTGTCAGTAGCAGGCGGAGTCTCTTGGCGGCGGGTGTTCTGCTTTTGCCCACTGCTCCCTCTTTTGCTACGCTGTTGGCCCGGTCTCACCACTGCCTCTTCCTCCGAACTGTGAAAGTCAGTGGCACGACCTTCATTCCATGTGGGGTCTAGGACCTCATCGTCCCCTGCATCGTCTTCCACCCAGTCTTGATCCCTGACCTCCTGTTCAGTCTGCACACTGCAGAAAGACGCAGCAGTTGGCACCTGTGTTTCGTCATCATCAGAGACATGCTGAGGTGGTATTCCCATGTCCTCATCATCAGGAAACATAAGTGGTTGTGCGTCAGTGCATTCTATGTCTTCCACCACTGGGGAAGGGCTGGGTGGATGCCCTTAAGAAACCCTGCCAGCGGAGTCTTCAAACAGCATAAGAAACTGCTGCATAACTTGAGGCTCAGACAGTTTCCCTGGTATGCATGGGGGTGATGTGACAGACTGATGGGCTTGGTTTTCAGGCGCCATCTGTGTGCTTTCTGCAGAAGACTGGGTGGGAGATAATGTAAACGTGCTGGATCCACTGTCGGCCACCCAATTGACTAATACCTGTACCTGCTCAGGCCTTACCATCCTTAGAACGGCATTGGGCCCCACCAAATATCGCAGTAAATTATGGCGGCTACTGGGACCTGAGGTAGTTGGTACACTAGGACGTGTGGCTGTGGCAGAACGGCCACGTCCACTCCCAGCACCAGAGGGTCCACTAACACCACCACGACCATGTCCGCGTCCGCGTCCTTTACTAGATGTTTTCCTCATTATTATCGTTCACCACAACAACAAAAATATTATTTGACCCAATGTATTGAATTCAAATTCAGGCCTTTTTTTTAAAGACAACTAACACTATCTGGCTATCTATTTAGGTACCGTATTACACTAATACAGGCACAGCAGTAACCACAGATTTAGCTGACTATAAATTTGAGGCCTATTATTTAGGCGCTGGGTGACAGGTATAGGTTTACTGACAGAATTAGACTTGGAAATGCACAGTAGCGTGTGTGTGAAGTTATTCAGAATGACCCTATGTGCACCTTGAATCTGATATACCCTTTTAGGGATAGATTTAAAATAGCTCTGATACAACAGAAACCACTAAATTAAGAAATTGCTAAATTGGGAATTGTATTTTAACCCAGAACAAAAACTGTGCTATGACGGACACTAAATAACTTGACCAGCCACACCAGTAACGACAGATTTAGCTGGATATAAATTTGAGGCCTATTATTTAGGCGCTGGGTGACAGGTATTGGTTTACTGACAGAATTAGACTTGGAAATGCACAGTAGCGTGTGTGTGAAGTTATTCAGAATGACCCTATGTGCACCTTGAATCTGATATACCCTTTTAGGGATACAGTTAAAGTAGGCCTGATACAGCAGAAACCACTAAATTAGGAAATAGCTAAATTGGGAATTGTATTTCAACCCAGAACAAAAACTGTGCTTTGACGGACACTAAATAACTTGACCAGCCACACCAGTAATGACAGATTTAGCTGACTATGAATTTGAGGCCTATTATTTAGGCGCTGGGTGACAGGTATAGGTTTACTGACAGAATTAGACTTGGAAATGCACAGTAGCGTGTGTGAAGTTATTCAGAATGACCCTATGTGCACCTTGAATCTGATATACCCTTTTAGGGATAAATTTAAAGTAGGCCTGATACAGCAGAAACCACTAAATTAGGAAATTGCTGAATTGGGAATTGTATTTCAACCCAGAACAAAACTGTGCTTTGACGGACACTAAATAACTTGACCAGCCACAACAGTACAGCAATAACGACAGATTTAGCTGGATATAAATTTGAGGCCTAGTATTTAGGCGCTGGGTGACAGGTATAGGTTTACTGACAGAATTAGACTGGGATATGGCCAAAAAATAACCACACTATTGATGGTTAAATGCACTTGGTGTGACAGCTTGACCAACCACACTATTGAGGGTTAAATGCACTCGGTGACAGGCTCAGCTTGCCCCTGATGTAGTATATGGCCAAAAAATAACCAGACTATTGCTGGTTAAATGCACTTGGTGTGACAGCTTGACCCTGATGTAGGATTTAGCCAAAAAACAACCACACCATTGAGGGTTAAATGCACTTGGTGACAGGCTCATCTTGCCCCCGATGTAGTATATGGTCAAAAAATAAACAGACTATTGCTGGTTAAATGCACTTGGTGTGACAGCTTGACCCTGATGTAGGATTTAGCCAAAAAACAACCACACCATTGAGGGTTAAATGCACTTGGTGACAGGCTCAGCTTGCCCCTGATGTAGTATATGGCCAAAAAATAAACAGACTATTGCTGGTTAAATGCACTTGGTGTGACAGCTTCACCCTGATGTAGGATTTAGCCAAAAAACAACCACACCATTTAGGGTTAAATGCACTTGGTGACAGGCTCAGCTTGACCCTGATGTAGTATATGGCCAAAAAATAACCAGACTATTGCTGGTTAAATGCACTTGGTGTGACAGCTTCACCCTGATGTAGGATTTAGCCAAAAAACAACCACACCATTGAGGGTTAAATGCACTTGGTGGCAGCTTGTGCTGGCACACCACAAGACACAAAATGGCCGCCGATCACCCCAGAAAAAAGTGACTGAAAAATGCCCTGGGCAGCCTAAAAACAGTGAGCAATTCAATAGCAGCAGTTCAATCATCCACAGCTGCAGATCGATCTCTGAATGAAGTCCTTTGGAGGAGTTAATCACTGCCTAATCTCGCCCTAACGTGGCAGCTGCAACCTCTCCCTATGCTGATCAGAGCAGAGTGACGGGCGGCGCTATGTGACTCCAGCTTAAATAGAGGCTGGGTCACATGGTGCTCTGGCCAATCACAGCCATGCCGATAGTAGGCATGGCTGTGACGGCCTCTTGGGGCAAGTAGTATGACGCTTGTTGATTGGCTGCTTTGCAGCCTTTCAAAAAGCGCCAAGAAAGCGACGAACACCGAACCCGAACCCGGACTTTTATGAAAATATACTATACTATACAGTTCGGGTTCGCTCATCCCTACCAATGACTTATTGGCCCACAGGCAAGAAACAGGGAGGAATCATGTGTTCAGATGGAAAAAATGACAAATATTCGATATAATGATCCTATAGCACCATATTCTAAATATCAAAATCATCAACACAGCCCAAACAGTGAGGACTCTCACACAAGTCATTAACAGGGAGACCATCTTGACTATCTGCTATAGTGGGTGGTGGGGTTTTCTTGCTACTTGTTAGGAAAAAGAAAGACGCTCCTCTAGGAATAGGCAGTGAAAACTGAGAGGACTCCATCTAAAGCCTTCTTTGGAGCTACAAAGAGGAGGAACGAGGAGAACACTATGATCCCTGGCTCCATGGCACGGTTTTGTGCTCTGAAGTCACCTCCATGTCAGCCTGCTGCGACAAAGATAAGAAGAGATCCATCCAATTCATAATCTCATGCTCTTTCTCCTCAATTATAGTGTTGCCCCTTTCCGAAGCCATTTGGGACCTGCCACTACTACTACTTGTGGCCGAATAATGGGTGCTGCTACTGCCTACATTGTGGCTCTGGGTCTTTCTTTTGGAACCCTTCCATAGCCCAGACATTTTTGGGCCTCTCAGATAATGTGCACTACCCTGTGTATTGGTATAGTAATCACATATAGATGCTGCTAGTTTGAATATAATCACACCCAGCAACCCAATAAAATTATTGAAAACTGCAGTAAAGGGAAAATTATTTAAGCCTAAATTTGTTATCACTCCCAGATAGTTTTGTGTGCTACCCTGTCTATCGGTGTAGTAATCACATATATTTGTTGCTAGTTTGAGTATAATGAACAACCCCAATGAAAATAAATACATTTTGGAAATGTGTTTGTAAATATATAAATAAATGTAAATTGTTTAGGCCTAAATTCATTATTAGAGATGTCGTGAACAAAAACTTGAATTTTCGCAAATGTTCGTGAACGGACAAACCGGGCGAACGCCATAGATTTCAATAGGCAGGTGAATTTTAAAACCCATAGGGACTCTTTCTGGCCACAGTAGTGATGGAAAAGTTGTTTCAAGGGGACTAACACCTGGACTGTGGCATGCCGGAGTGGAATCCATGGCAAAACTCCCATGGAAAATTACATAGTTGACGTAGAGTCGGGTTTTAATACATAAAGGGCATAAATCACTTAACATTCCTAAATTGTTTCGAATAACGTGCTTGAAACATCCAGTGTGTGTATACGATCAGGTATGATGTTGTATCGATCAGGTAGTGTAAGGGTTACGCCCGCTTCACAGTGACAGACCAAACTCTGACAGACCAAACTCCCCGTTCAACGCACCGCAAACAACCGCAAACAACCGCAAACAGTCCATTTGCACAACCGCAAACTCCCCATTTGCACAAGGTTGGATACCAAGCTAGCCATGTCCCGTTCCTTGTCCTTACTGACGTCATTGAAGGTCTCTTCCTCCACCCAGCCACGTACAACACCAAGGGTCCCTGAAAGGTGACAACAAGCCCCCTGGGACGCCTGCTGTGGTTGATCTTCCACCTCCTCAAAGCCATCTTCCTCCTCTGACTCCTCTTCTTCAGACTCCTCTCTCTGTGTTGCCGCAGGTCCAGCAATCGACGACGACAAGGCTGCTTCTGCTGGTGATAGTGACCACAACTCTTCCTCTTCATGCTCATCTACAGCCTGATCCAGCACTCTTCGCAGGGCACGCTCCAGAAAAAACGCATATGGGATGAGGTCGATGATGTTGCCTTGGGTTTGACTGACCAGGTTTGTCACCTCCGCAAAAGGACGCATGAGCCTACAGCCATTGTGCATGAGCATTCAGTAACGTGGCCAAAAAATACCCAGCTCCGCAGAGGCTGTCCTCTTTTAATCTCTGTTTTGTCCCCTATCAGGGGTCGGTGTATGGAATAGATTTTAGGAACCGGGAGATGGAAAAACATGCTTGGTCGGTCCTCTTACTTCCCATTTGGGGCACTGTGCGTACGGCTTGCAATGTACTGTGCCACCAGATATGAGTGGTGTGTTTAAGTAGTAGTATTCCTATCAGTTTAATCCCTGTTACGTCCCCTATCAGGGGACGTGTATGGAATAGATTTTAGGAACCGGGAGATGGAAAAAGATGCTTGGTCGGTCCTCTTACTTCCAATTTGGGGCACTGCGCGTGTACCGTGCAATGTACTGTGCAATCTCAATATGAGTGGTATGTTAAGTAGTACTATTCCTATCAGTTTAATCCCTGTTACGCTCCCTATAAGGGGACGTGTATGGAATAGATTTTAGGAACCGGGAGATGGAAAAAGATGCTTGGTTGGTCCTGCTACTTCCAATTTGGAGCACTGCGCGTACGGCTTGCAACGTACTGTGCTACCAGATATGAGTGGTGTGTTTAAGTAGTACTATTCCTATCAGTTTAATCCCTGTTATGTCCCCTATCAGGGGACGTGTATGCAATAGATTTTAGGAACCGGGAGATGGAAAAAGATGCTTGGTCGGTCCTCTTACTTCCAATTTGGGGCACTGAACGTACGGCTTGCAATGTACTGTGCCACCAGATATGAGTGGTGTGTTTAAGTAGTACTATTCCTATCAGTTTAATCCCTGTTATGTCCCCTATCAGGGGACGTGTATGGAATAGATTTTAGACAACCGCAAAGAGTTGTCAATAGTTGACACACTCATGACATAAATTTTATTCCTCAATGCGTCAATCTTGGTGTAGTGATGACTGTGCTCGTGCGCACGTTTGGGAGATTGCAGGCAATGGGGGTTTTTCAAAGCCTATGGTCGTGCTGAGGTAGTTCAGTGACAGTTAAGTGACCCAGAAAACAATGATTCTGCAGTGTGGGCCCATTGTTGGCCTAGTAGGCTTTAATGATCACCTTTGATGATCACAAAGAAAATGTATGTTTTTTCTATGCAAAATTATCCAGCCGATCGCTTTTGGTCTGTTCACAATGGAGCAACGACCTTATCATCTGGGGTGTGCCAACATTTTCATTGCCAACACACTCATAGAGGTGGTCGCTTCATTGTGATACGCAAGCCCCTTCACCACAACAAGGTAACAATCACGAAGGGAAAATGCCACATGTATGTGCCTTTTTTTTGTTTTGTTTTTGCAGCCACAGTGCAGCACCAGAGGCCAGAAAAATTAGGCATGTACACATGCCTGAAAAATTAGGTATTGTTGCAGCTGTTGCTGTAAATTTATGCTTTCCAGGCAGAAAGTGCACTAAAACATTGCGGCTTGAACCCTAGTTGGTGGCGAATAAGTCACGCAAGTCATCTGGCATGCAGAGATAAAATACAGCAGCGTGTGGACCATTTTTAGCCCAAGGCAGCTCATCTCATCTGGCCTTTTTTAGTCTAATGTATCGCCCACTGTCAGTCCCTTCGGGATCCATGCCTCATTCATCTCAATAAAGGTGAGGTAATCTAGACTTTTTTGACCTAGCCGACTTCTCTTCTCAGTGACAATACCTCCTTTCTGACAGGACACTTGAAGCGGGGCAGGCCATAAGTTCTATTGCAAATTGGGATAGCTCAGGCCACAGTTCAAGCATGCACACCCAGTAGTCAAGGGGTTCATCGCTCCTCAGAATGTCGATATCTGCCATTAAGGCGAGGTAGTCTGCTACCTGTCGGTCGAGTCGTTCTCTGAAGGTGGACCCCGAAGGTCTGTGGCGATGCGTAGGACTTAAAAGCTCTGCATGTCCTCCATCAACAACACGTCTGTAAAGCGTCCTGTCCTTGCCGGCGTGGTCGTGGTAGGAGGAGGATTACTTTCACATCTTCCCCTGTTAGATTACCGTTGTGCTGTCACATCACCCTTATACGCTGTGTAAAGCATACTTTTTAATTTATTTTGGAACTGCTGCATCCTTTCAAACTTCCAGTAATTCGGTAACATTTCAGACACTTTCTGCTTATACCAGGGGTCTAGTAGCATGGCCACCCAGTACAGGTCGTTCTCCTTCAGCCTTTTTATATGAGGGTCCCTCAACAGGCACGACAGCATGAAAGACCCCATTTGCACAAGGTTGGATGCCGAGCTCCTCATGTATCGTTCCTCATCCTCACTGATCTCACTGAAGGTCTGTTCTTCCCCCCAGCCACGTACAACACCACGGGTACCAGATAGCTGACAACGAGCACCCTGGGATGCCTGCTGTGGTGGGTCTTCCTACTCCTCAAAGCCACATTCCTCCTCTGACTCCTCTTCCTCAGACTCCTCTTCCAGCGTTGCCGCAGGTCCAGCAAGCGATGCTAAGGCTGTTTCTGGTGGTGATGGCGACCACAACTCTTCCTCTTCACGCTCATCTACGGCCTGATCCAGCACACTTCGCAGGGCACGCTCCAGGAAGAAAACAAATGGGATGAGGTCGCTGATGGTGCCTTCGGTGCGACTGACTAGGTTTGTCACCGCCTCAAAAGGACGCATGAGCCTACAGGCATTGTGCATGAGCGTCCAGTAAAGTGGCAAAAAAATACCCAGCTCCGCAGAGGCTATCCTAGCACCCCGGTCATACAAATACTCGTTGACGGCTTTTTCTTGTTGGAGCAGGCGGTCGAACATTAGGAGTGTTGAATTCCAACGTGTCGGGCTGTCGCAAATCAAGCGCCTCACTGGCATGTTGTTTCGCCACTGAATATCTGAAAAGTGCGCCATGGCCGTGTAGGAACGCCTGAAATGGCCACACACCTTCCTGGCCTGCTTGAGGACGTCCTATATGCCTGGGTACTTATGCACAAAGTGTTGTACGATCAGATTACACACATGTGCCATGCACGGCACATGTGTCAACTTGCCCAAATTCAATGCCGCCAACAAATTGCTTCCGTTGTCACACACCACTTTGCCGATCTCCAGTTGGTGCGGAGTCAGCCACTGATCCACCTGTGCGTTCAGGGCAGACAGGAGTGCTGGTCCGGTGTGACTCTCTGCTTTCAGGCAAGTCAACCCCAAGACGGCGTGACACTGTCGTATCGGGGATGTGGAATAGTCCCTGGGGAGCTGGGGGGTTCAGTTGATGTGGAGCAAGACGCAGCAGCAGAAGAGGACTCAGCCGAGGAGGTTAGTGAAGAGGATGGAGTAGGAGGAGTAGAGGATGTGGCAGCAGGCCTGCCTGCAAGTCGTGGCGGTGTCACCAACTCTTCTGCAGAGCAACGCATTCCATGCTTGGCAGCCGTCAGCAGATTTACCCAATGCGCAGTGTACACGATATACCTGCCCTGACCATGCTTTTCAGACCAGGTATCAGTGGTCAGATGGACCCTTGCCCCAACACTGTATGTCAGACATGCCATGACTTCCTTTTCCACAATAGAGTACAGGTTGGGGATTGCCTTTTGTGAAAAAATTCGGCCGGGTACCTTTCACTGCGGTGTCCCAATAGCTACAAATTTTTTGAAGGCCTCAGACTCCACCAGCTTGTATGGTAAAAGCTGGCGGGCTAAGAGTTCCGACAAGCCAGCTGTCAGACGCCGGGCAAGGGGGTGACATTGGCTTCTTACGCTCAAACCTTTCCTTGACAGACACCTGACTGTGGGCAGATGAGCAGGAACTGCTGAAGGTGAGAGGCGGAGTGGCGGGTGGTTGAGAGGGGGCAAGGAGGACAGCAGTGGTTGACGTGGCTGAAGATGCTGGACCAGGAGGAGGATGGTGGCTTTGAGTTTGTGTGCTGCTTGTACTCGTCATCATGTGTTGATCCCATAGGTGTTTGTGATGTGAGATCACGTGCCTTCGCAAAGCAGTTGTACCTAGGTGGGTGTTGGACTTCCCACAACTCAGTTTCTTTTGGCACAGGTTGCAAATGGCATCGCTGTTGTCAGAGGCAGACACACAAAAAAAAATGCCACACTGCTGAGCTTTGCTATGACGGCATTCTGGTGGTGGCAACAGCATGGGTTGATTGGCGTGCTATCTGGCTGACCCTGGGTGCCGATACATGCTGTCTGACTGTGCCACTAGCTCCTTGCGACGACCTCCCCCTGCTTCCAACTCGTCTCCTCCTCCTCTCTGTCTCCCCATCTGAACTTTCCCCTTGTTCTTCTTCTCTTCGAGCAGGCACCCACGTGACATCCACAGACACATCGTCATCATCGACCACTTCACTTGTATCTGGCAACTCAGCAAAGGAAGCAGCAGCGGCTACAACATCATCATCACACTGTACGTCCATGTGTGTAATGCTGCCTGACTAGACATATCCCTGTTATCTATATCCTCTGGCAATAATGGTTGCTCATCCCTTATTTCTTCCAACTGATGTGTAAATAACTCCTCTGACAGATCAAGTAAAGCAGCTGCGGTGCTAGTGTTGGCGGCAGGTGGGCGAGTGGTAACTTAAGAGGTGCCTGAAGCTGAGCTGGAGGAGGATGGTGCGTCAAGGTTCCGAACGGAAGCTGTAGAAGATTGGGTGTCCTGTGTTAGCCAGTCAACTATGTCTTCAGAACTTTTCGGGTTCAGGGTACGTTGCCTCTGAACACGGGGCATTATTCTAGGGCCAAAGAAAATCACAGCACCACAACCACGACAGCCCCTGCGGGGTGGCCTGCCTCTGCATGTCATTTTTTTTTAGATTAGTGGTACCATGCGTGCAGGGTACTGTGCCACCCGATGTGAGTGGTGGGCACTGGCAGTGGGCACAGTAAACTCTGTAGGTCTGACACACGCTGCTAGGCAACTGCAATTATATTACAGAGACAAAATTGTTTTACTGTTTTAAATGCAAGCTACTGTGACACCAGATATGAGTGGTGGGCACTGGCAGTAGTGGGCACAGTATACTCTGTGGGCCTGACACACGCTGGCAGGCAACTGCAATTATATTACAGAGACAAAATTGTTTTACTGTTTTAAATGCAAGCTACTGTGACACCAGATATGAGTGGTGGGCACTGGCAGTAGTGGGCACAGTATACTCTGTGGGCCTGACACACGCTGGCAGGCAACTGCAAGTATATTACAGAGACAAAATTGTTTTACTGTTTTAAATGCAAGCTACTGTGACACCAGATATGAGTGGTGGGGACTGGCAGTAGTGGGCACAGTGCACGCTGTGGGCCTGACACACGCTGGCAGGCAACTGCAATTATATTGCAGAGAAAAAAATGTTTTACTGTTTTAAATGCAAACTACTGTGACACCAGATATGAGTAGTGGGCACTGGCAGTAGTAGGCACAGTACACGCTGTGGGCCTGACACACGCTGGCAGGCAACTGCAATTATATTACAGATAAAAAATTGTTTTACTGTTTTAAATGCAAACTACTGTGACACCAGATATGAGTAGTGGGCACTGGCAGTAGTGGGCACAGTACACGCTGTGGGCCTGACACACGCTGGCAGGCAACTGCAATTATATTACCGAGATTTTTTTTTTTACTGTTTTAAATTCAAGCTACTGTGCCACCAGATATGAGTGGTGGGCACTGGCAGTAGTGGGTACAGTACATGCTGTGGGCCTGACACACGCTGGCAGGCAACTGCAATTATATTACAGAGAAAAAAAAAGCAGACTGATCTACTAGCCCTAAAAGGGCTTTTTGGGGTGCTGTCAGGATGCTGTCCTTACAACAGATCAGATGAGTCTTTGAGGACTGGAGTGGACACAGAACACTGGCCTAGCTAACAATTCCCTATTAAATCAGCAGCAGCTGCACTCTCCATGCTCTCACTAACACTGCAGCTTCAGAATGAATCTAAGATGGATGCTGTCCTTGCTTTTTGATAGGAGGTGGGAGGGTCTGGGAGGGAGGGTATGCTGCTGATTGGCTGGAATGTGTCTGCTGACTGTGAGGTACAGGGTCAAAGTTTGCTCAATGATAACAGTTAGGGGGCGGACCGAACACTATATATGTGTCCTTCTTGACCTTTCCTCTTCACTCAAGATAATCTGAGATGAGCAGAGCAAGAAAACATGAGGAAAACATAATTTAGGCAGGCTATATTATGTTGTATGTCATGGGTATTGTGTATATACTTTGTTAACATTGTTGTATTAATTTAAAGGGGTTGTCTTACTTCATTAAATGGCATTTATCATGTTAATACAAGGGACTTACTGATGTATTGTGATTGCCCACATTGCCTCCTTTGCTGACTTGATTTGCTTTTCTATCACATTATACACTGCTCGTTTCCAGGAATTACGACCACCCTGTAATCCAGCAGTGGTGATCATGCTTGCACCCTATTAGAAAAAGTGTCAGCCTCTCTGGTGGCCAGGACCATGGGAGCACACATGCTGCTAAATCTGGCTGGCCAGGGGACTGGAGACGTGGCTACTACATCTCGTGTCCACATAAGCCCTGTGGGGGCTGAACTAGAGGAAAAGGACATTTGAGCACAAGCAATGCGTAGAGAAATAGGTGGTTTTAATACACAGGTGACAGGAGAGAACGAGCAGGAGCAGCAGAAGGATCTACAGGGCGATGAAGAAGACGAGGCAGAGGACCCAGACACACAGTGGCAGTATGCAGTGGAGATGGAGGCAGGGAGTCTCTCCGAGTCACTTGTGCAAATGTCCTGCTGCATGCTCACTTGCTTGGGTAGTGACAGCCAAATTGTCACCATTCGGCAGAGGGATCACTTCTGGCTCTCCACCTTGTTAGACCCTTCCTACCGGTCCAAAATGGGGGCCTTTTTAACACCCGCTGAGAGGGAGGACAAACTGAACTACCATAGAGATATCCTATGTAGTCAGTTGGCCACCGCCTATCTGCGCCATCGTCCATCCTCTCGCAGGTCTGAAAGGGGGGCCCTCTGCGATCTCAATCCACTGCCATGGCTACTGTGGTGGGTGGGGGGGGGGGGCAGGAGCAGTACCAGCTCCATCAGCAGCAGCTTGAGTCTAGAGTCGATGATGAGCAGTTTTCTTCAACCACTTACTGAAGAAACTACTCACCAGCAGCTGCAGCTAGACATAGAGCAGAATCTGAACCAGCAGGTTGTGGCATACTTGGAGTGCACCCTGCCACCCCACATCGAAGATCCCCATGACTACTGGGGGGCCAAACTGGCCGAGTTTGCATTGAACAAGCTTTCCTTCCCAGCCCACAGTGTGGCATCAGAGCGAGTGTTTAGTGCGGCAGGGGCCATAGTGACCCCAAGGAGAATTCGCCTGTCCACCCAAAATGTGGAGAAACTGACCTTTGTGAAGATGGCGTGGATCAGCCAGAATTTTCAAACACCAGATGCATCAGACCATCCATGGTGCCATGCACTTTGTGAAAAGAGACCTGTTTCTTCTGGCTACCTGCTTAAGCTACTATTCTGATGCTGCCACCCGCGTAATGCCACACCTGCTGCCAGGTGCTCCTACTGCCACCCACCATCTTCGGCTGGTACTGGTATTGCCTCCCATCTCCTGATGCTCCTGCCACCTCACTACTCTGTGGTCTCCTCATGCTGCTGCCACATCACCACTCTGTGGTCTCATCATGCTGCTGCCACCTCAACACTATGTCACTGGGCAACTCTGTGGTCTCCTCATGCTGCTGCTACCTCAACACTATGTCACTGGGCCACACTGTGGTCTCCTCATGCTGCTGCCAAACCACCACTCTGTGGTCTCCTCATGCTTCTGTCAGCTCACCACTATGTCACTGGGCCGCTCTGTGGTCACGTCATGCTGCTGCCACCTCACCACTATGTCACTGGGCCACTCTGTGTTCTCCTCATGCTGCTGCCACATAACCACTATAATACTGGGCCACTCTGTGGTCTTCTCATTCTGCTGCCACATCACCACTCTGTGTTCTCCACATGCTGCTACTACCTCAACACTATGTCACTGGGCCACTTAGTGTTCTCCTGATGCTGCTGCCACATCACCACTATAACACTGGGCCACTCTGTGGTCTCCTGATGTTGCTGCCACATCGCCACTCTGTGGTCTCCTCATTCTGCTGCCACATCACCACTCTGTGGTCTCCTCATTCTGCTGCCACATCACCACTCTGTGTTCTCCACATGCTGCTGCTATCTCAACACTATGTCACTGGCCCACTCTGTGGTCTACTCATGCTGCTGATACCTAAACATTATGTTACTGGGCCACACTGTGGTCTCCTCATGCTGCTGTCACCTCACCGCTCTGTGGTCTTCTCATGCTGCTGCCACCTCCCCACTATGTCACTGGGACACTCTGTGGTCTCCTGATGCTGCTGCCACCTTAACACTTTGTGGTCTCCTCATTCTGCTGCCACATCAACACTCTGTGGTCTCCTTATTCTCCTGCCACCTCAACACTATGTCACTGGGACACTATATGCTCTCCTCATGCTGCTGCCACCTCACCGCTCTGTGGTCTTCTCATGCTGCAGCCACTTCCCCACTCTGTCACTGGGCCACTCTGTGATCTCCTCATGTTGCTGCCACCTTAACACTTTGTGGTCCCCTCATTCTGCTGCCACATCACCACTCTGTGGTGTCCTCATGCTGCTGCCACCTTCCCACTCGGTCAGTGGGCCACTCTGTAGTCTCCTCATGCTTCTGCTACCTCAACACTATGTCACTGGGCCACACTGCGGTCTCATCATGCTGCTGCTACCTCAACACTATGTCACTGGGCCACACTGCGGTCTCCTCATGATGCTGTTACCTCACCGCTCTGTGGTCTTCTCATGCTGCTGCCACCTCCCCACTATGTGACTGGGCCACTCTGTGGTCTCCTCATGCTGCTGCCACCTCCCCACTATGTCACTGGGCTACTCTGTATAGGGAGAGGCATTTACAGTAGAAAGAGGTGCTCATGCGTCTCTACAGAGCACTAGTGAGACCTAATTTGGAGTATTGTGCGCAATACTGGAGACTGTATCTCCAGAAGGATATTGATACTTTGGAGAGAATTCTGAGAAGAGCTACTAAACTAGTACATGGATTGCAGGATAAAACTTACCAGGAAAGGTTAAAGGACCTTAACATGTATAGCTTGGAAGAAAGACGAGACAGAGGGGGATATCATAGAAACTTTCAAATACATAAAGGGAATCAACAAGGTAAAAGAGGAGAGAATATTTAAAAGAAGAAAAACTGCTACAAGAGGACATAGTTTTAAATTAAAGGGGAAAAGGTTTATAAGTAATATTAGGAAGTATTACTTTACTGAGAGAGTAGTGGATGCATGGAAAAGCCTTCCTGCAGAAGTGGTAGCTGCAAATACAGTGAAGGAGTTTAAGCATGCATGTGATAGTCATAAGGCCATCCTTCATATAAGATATGGCCAGGGGCTATTCATATTATTCAGTATATTGGGCAGATGGGCCAAATGGTTCTTATCTGCCGACACATTCTATGTTTCTATGTTTCCTCATGCTGCTGCCACATCATTACTCTGTGGTCTCCTCATGCTGATGCCACATCACCACTCTGTGTTCTCTTCTTGCTGCTGCTACATCAGCACTATGTCACGGGGCCACACTGTGGTCTCCTCATGCATGCTACCACCTCCCCACTCTGTCACTGGGCCACTCTGTGCTCTCTTCATGCTGCTGCCACCTCACCACTCTGTGGTCTCCTCATGCTGCGGCCACATCACCACTCTGTGGTCTCTTCATGCTGGGGCTATCTTAATATTATGTTACTGGACCACTCTGTGGTCTCCTCATACTGCTGCCACCTCACCACTCTGTGGTCTCCTCATGCTGATGCCACACCACCACTCTGTGGTTTCCTCATGCTGCTGATACATCAGCACTATGTCATGGGGCCACTCTGTGCTCTCTCTTTATGTTGCTGCCACCTCAACACTCTGTGATCTCCTCATGCTGCTGCCACATCACCACTCTGTGGTCTCCTCATGCTGCTGCTACCTTTACACTATAACACTGGGCCACTCTGTGGTCTCCTTATGCTGCTCCCACATCACCACTCTGTGGTCTCCTCATGCTGCTGCTACCTCAGCACTATATGACTAGACCACTCTGTGGTATTCTCATGCTGCTGCCACCTCAACACTCTGTCCCTGAGCTACTCTGTGGTCTCCTCATGCTGCTTCCACATCACCACTCTGTGGTCTCCTCATGCTGCTGCCACCTCAACACTATGTCACCGGGTCACTCTGTGGTCTTCTTATGCTGCTGCCACCTCCCCACTATGTCACTGTGCCACTCTGTGGTCTTTTCATTCTGCTGCCACCTCCCCACTACGGTATGTCACTGGGCCAGGCTGTGGTCTACTCATGCTGCTGTCACCTCAATACACTGTCATTGTTCCACTATGTGGACTTGTCATGCTGTTCCCACCCTCCCCACTCCTTGACTTGGCCACTATTTTGCCTTTTTGGCCTGGTTGACATCATCATTTATTTGACCCTTCTTCTGATCTGTCAGAATTACTGATCAAATGCTGACCAAGTGAAGGTGGATGCTCAACAGATCCTTTTTTGGGGGTTATTGTTCTGACGGATCAGAGGAAGGGCAAAATAATCAGTGATGTCAAGATAAACTTGGGGGGGGGGGTCTCTACTTGTATAAGCATTTAATAGAACAGGTACTGTAGACATTATGCGCAATCAGCTGACGACGGTGTAAAAGGGTGTGCTCTTTCACGCTATAAAAGGATCTTGGGCCTCTGCACGGTTCTTTACACCTGGTGCTAACATTGACCTGTAAGGCTGAGTTCACACTTGAGTTATTTGGTCAGTTTTGGCCCCATTACTTCCCAAATAAGTGAAGTGTGCAGTGATTATAAGAGCAACGCCTGTCACCTGCGTGTTATACTGATTCACAGTATTGTTTGACTACGACCACTATACATGCTTTCTGCAGCCAGGAAAGAGCTGTTTTTTTTAAAGTGATTCACCACAAATAAATGCGGATCGAATCAAATTATGCAAACTGACCGAATCAAATTTTTCAGAAATTTGCTCATCTCTAAGGATTTGTAGAGGCAAATTCTCAGGTGTACTTCCAATCTAGCAAATGTAGCAGTCAAAGAAGTGAAGGCACATAGAAACAAATCTGAGCACAACGCTGGTATAAAGAGCCATTTATTATAAAGCTATCATAGCTGTATTATAAGCATTAAATTTATGTGCGGTATAAGGGTCCATTCACACGTCCGTTTTTTCTTTCCAGATCAGGACCCATTCATTTTCAATGGGTCCTGGAAAAAATCGGACAGCACAATGTGTGCTGTCCGTTTCCGTTGTTCCGTTCCGCATGTCCGTTTAATTATAAAACATGTCCTATTATGTTCCTGAAAAATCGGATCCTGGTACAATGCAAAGTCAATGGTTCCGCAAAAAACGGAAGACATTCGGATGTCATTCCGTATGTCTTCCGTTTTTTGCGGAATCCGTTCCTGGAAACACATAGCAAATATTATTATATATATTTTATTTTATTTTTTTCAAAGAAATCCAAACAACTTTATTTGATTAATGAAATGTATACATGTTTCCGTTTTTTGCGGATCCGCAAAAAACAGATGACATACGGAAACATTTTCAGGAACAACGGATCCGCAAAAAACGGACCGAAATTCGGATTATAGAAAAATACTAACGTGTGAATGTAGCCTAATAGTAATAATCATTTAAAAAAAAGAAAGAAACAAGGAAGAACAAAAGCAAGAAGAGAAAATGCAAGGTGAAGCAGAAGAATCGTGATAAATGAACAAAAAAATACATTTTCTTTAACCTATCACTTTCTTAAGAGCCTGCTTCACATCTTTATTTCTAAGGCTGTAAATAATGGGATTTAGCATTGGTATTACAGCAACATTTAACAATGATATAACTTTACCATCACTTAGAAAAGTCTTTGATGGAGGTCTTAAATACAAAGAAAACAGAACTAAATATAATAAAGTTACAATAGTGAGATGGGAAGAACACGTAGAAAAGGCTTTGGATCTTCCCTTAGAAGAGTGAATGTCGATAATGTTTCTAACAATGAAAATATAAGAGGTCAGAGTCAGGAGAAAACAAGGTATCCCCAACAGTACGGCTGCTGTAAATATCACTATCTGGATTCTTATAATGCCAGAACACGAGAGTTGCAGCAGAGGCATCACATCACAATAGAAGTGATTGATTTCACAAGAGGAACAGAATTTTAGGGTAGATATCAAGATAGTAATGGGCACAGTGAAGAAGTAAATAATTATCCAAGAAAAAAGAGACAATGTAATACATATCTGATTGTTCATGATGAGCAAGTAGTGTAGGGGTCTACAAATAGCCACAAAGCGGTCATAAGCCATAACTGTCAAAAGGAGATACTCAGTGCTTTGAAAGCTAAGCACAAAATGACACTGTGCAAGGCATTCAATAAATAGTATCCTTCTCCCATTCATTATCATTGATAGCAGCTTTGGTAAAGCTACTGAAGTATAGCAGGTATCCAGGAAGGAGAGGTTACATAGAAAGAAATACATAGGAGTGTGCAAGTGTGAATCCCTATAAATCACAATCATTATCAGCATGTTTCCAGATTGACAGGTAAGATATAGTATTAGAATGGTAATAAACACAATGGCATGTAACTCATGGTCAGTCGACAAGCCAAGCAATATGAAACTGCCCATGGTCTGGTTGCAGGTCTCCATTTAAGTGAAGGTGTTACCTATACAGTTGGGGGGGATAAGTAAGATGCCCATAGAGAATAATTTGTTTTCATAGAGGTAAGGCTGGGTTCACATCACTTTTTTTGTGTTACATTTAATGTATACAAAAAATTTATTTTTTATTGGACTATGCAAGATGGAAAAGCATAGTGTACTACAGTATGCTTTTGTATGCCTTTTTTCCCAAGCGTATATGTTAATTGTAGGTAAAAAAAATGTGATGTGAACCCAGCCTTACTGAATTATGAAGAAATAAGATAAAAACGGTTACTACTAGATTAGTCCAAAATTCAGAATTCTGTGAAAACTAGAACTTCAGATTCAATGAATTCCTTCAATCAGCCATAGAATGTAGGTGATAAAATGCTGTATGCCTGCAGCTGCCACTAGGATACAAACCATCCATACATTTGCTAATGAGAGCCACCTAAAAACTTTCTTCTATTATTTTTTATTTATTTAAAAGTTTGTACCAGGATGACATCTAGTGTTGATCGAGCACCATAGTGCTCAGGTGCTCGAGCCGAACACATCGGGATGCTCGGGTTCTCTACTGAGCCCCCGAGCATAATAGAAGTCAATGGGAGAACCCGAGCATTAAACCAGGCACCCCCTGCTCTGAAGAAGGGAGGGTGCCTGGTTCATAGGAAAATGTCAGAAATTGATGGAAACACCACCAAAATGGTTCTGGAACAGCATGGGAAGGATGCCTTGATGCATCTTGGACTCCCAGGTCGCTACTGGGAACGATGTTGTCCGAGTAGTGCGCCACTTTTACAGACTGACAATAATACGCACAAAACCAAAGATAAAATAGATTTTAGAGGAAAAATTGTTAGGAGACATTCTTTCCTGTATATTTACTTGTATATAAAGTGCAAGTGCTGCCAAAAATTACAAGGAAGAGGCACTCCGATACAAAGGAGGGCCTCATTCACATTGTGGTACAATTGTTTATGTAGTGGGACTCCTACACTCATAAAGCCTATGCACTAAGTGAAAGGGCTGCCAAAATTTACAAGAAACCGGCACTCCAATACACCCTTTGTTACACATAAAGGAGGGCATCATACACAGCCTTAAAAAATTATGATTGATGGCCTGCTGGTGACCCTCAAAAACATTTGGAGCAAGTGCCTGCTGATATGACCATCTAAAACATTATGGGCAAGGGCCTGCTGCCACTTTGGTGACTCTAGGTAACCCGAGGCCAATCGCATGTCCCCATGACGGCGAAGATCCATTCAGATGTCTGCCCTATCAACTTTCAATGTTATTTTCAGCGCCAACTATAGTGACCGCGGGTAAGGGGGAATCAGGGTTTGATTCCGGAGAGTGAGCCTGAGAAACAGCTATGGCTACCACATCCAAGCAATGTAGCAGTATTTTAGTTGAGGGCCTGCAGGTGAGCTGATCCTGTAAAATATTTTAGGTGCGAGCCTGCCAGTGAGCTGACCCTGTAAAATATTTTAGGTGCGGGCCTGCAGGTGAGCTGACCCTGTAAAAGATTTTAGCTGTGGGCCTGCAGGTGAGCTGACCCTCTATAAAATTATATGCGAAGGCCTGCTGGTGACCGGATGACCCTGTAAAATATTGAAGGTGAGGGCCTGCTGGTGAACTGAACCTCTAAAAAATTATATGCGAGGGCCTGCTGGTGAGCTGACCCTGTAAAACATTGTAGGTGAGGGCCTGCTGGTGAGCTGACCCTCTAAAAAATCATATGCAAAGGCCTGCTGGTCACTGGCTGACCCTGTAAAACATTGAAGGTGAGGGCCTGCTTGTGAGCTGACCCTCTAACAAATTATGTGCGAGGACCTGCTGGTGAGCTGACCCTATAAAACATTGTAGGTGAGGGCCTGCTGGTGAGCTAACCCTGTAAAAAGTTATATGCGAGGGCCTGCTGGTGAGCTGACCCTGTAAAACATTTTATTCGAAGGGCATATATGCGACGAATAAGCATGTTGATATAATGGAAGAGGAGGAGGATAAGAAAAGGAAGATTCAACCATATACCCCTGTTTTTGGTGGAAGGGGTGCATGGGAATACAAATGTATTCAGTACATTATAAACAACACATTTAAAGTGCCTTTATGATCATCAGCTTTCCTCTGGTGGAGTCAAAAAGTCATGGTCAATCCAGGCCTTGTTCATTTTTATAAGACTCAATCTGTCAGCATTTTCAGTTGACAGGGAGATACGATTGTCTGTTATAATGCCACCAGTAGCACTAAATACCCGCTCAGACAAAACGCTGGCGGCAGGGCAGGCCAGCACCTCCAAGATGTAGAGCGCCAGTTCGTGCAACGTGTTCAGCGTGGACACTTAGTAGTTGTAAGGCACTGAGGGATCATTGAGGAAGCTGACACGGTCTATTTATGTACTCCTTCACCATCTTCGTAAAATTTTCTATTCTTGTGACACTAGGCCACGCATCAGGGTTAGGGTGCTGGCGGGTTGTCATGAAACTGTCCCAGGCTTTGGAGAGTGTTGCCCTGTCTCTGTTGGAACTGCTGTGTGTGCCACTTGTCTTCCCTGCTCGGTTAGCCAAAGAAACTGCGGACTCTGCTGCCAGCATTGTCAGATGAAAATTTTTGGAGCAATTTTTCAACAAAGATCTTCTGGTATTGCACCATTTTGCTCATCCTCTCCACCAGAGGAATGAGAGATAAGAAGTTCCCTTTGAAGCGGGGGTCCAGAAGGGTGAACAACCAGTAATCCGCATTGTCTAAAATGCGTATAACGCACGGGTCGCATGAAAGGTAGCCTAACATGAAGTCAGCCATGTGTGCCAGAGTACCAACAGGCAAGACTTCGCTGTCTTCATCAGGAGTATGACTATCAATCTCCTTAATTGTGAGCAGCAAGCGTTTGGGTAGACACAGAAGTGGGATGTGTATGCTGATAATAGCGTTATCGCCGCTCACCATCTGTGTTTATTCCTCAAAGTTTCTTAAAACGTCACAGAGGTCAGACATTCATGCCAATTACTTGCTTTTAAATAGCGGAAGCTGACTAGAAAGGCGACGACCATGTTGCAGCTGGTTTTCCACTACTGCCCTCTGCTGCTCAAAAAGCCTGGCCAAAATGTGGCCAATTGCCGGTGAGCTGGCAATTTCAAGCGCTGCTGCAGCATTGACAGACCGGCTACAGCTGTTGATGACTCTCGGAAATGTGCACACACGCGGCACACCTTCACCAGTAGCTCAGGAAACTTGGGGTATTTTTGGGGGTAGCCTAACATGAAGTTAGCCATGTGTGCCAGAGTACCAACAGGCAAGACTTCGCTGTCTTCATCAGGAGTATGACTATCAATCTCCTTAATTGTGAGCAGCAAGCGTTTGAGTAGACACAGAAGTGGGATGGGTATGCTGATAATAGCGTTATCGCCGCTCACCATCTGTGTTTATTCCTCAAAGTTTCTTAAAACGTCACAGAGGTCAGACATCCAAGCCAATTCCTTGCTTGTGAATAGGGGAAGCTGACTAGAAAGGCGACGACCATGTTGCAGCTGGTATTCCACTACTGCCCTCTGCTGCTCAAAAAGCCTGGCCAACATGTGGCCAATTGCCAGTGAGCTGGCAATTTCAAGCGCTGCTGCAGCATTGACAGACTGGCTACAGCTGTTGATGACTTGCGGAAATGTGCACACACGCGGCATACCTTCACCAGTAGCTCAGGATTTTTTTTGGGGGGGGGGAGAAACTGCTGAAACACTTAGTTTAAGACATGGGCTAGGCATGGGAAGTGTGTGAGCTTGCCGAGCTTCAAAGCCGCCACCAAGATTCGGCCATTATCAGACACAACCATGCCTGGTTCTAGGTTGAGTGGTGAGAGCCACAGCTCAGTCTGGTCTCTTATCCCCTGCCACAGCTTTGCGGCGGTGTGCTGTTTGTCCCCCACTGCAGTGCTACACTGCTTCAAGCTACCGAGTATAGACTGACTGGTGCTGCACGCGGATAATTCGGAGGTGGAAGTGGAGGCGGAGGAGGAGAAGTGGGGGTTGGAGCCACTAACGTAGGTGCTGGTGGAAACCATGATCTACCCGCAATCCTTGGCGTCGGTGGCACCTGTGCCATCCCAGGGAACAACTCTCTCCCGGCCTCCACAATATTCACCCAGTGTGCCGTCAGGGAAATGTAGCATCCCTGGCCGAATGCACTTGTCCATGTGTCCGTGGTTAAGTGGACCTTCCCAGTAACTGCGTTTGTCAGGGCACGTGTGATGTTACGGGACACATGTTGGTGTAAGGCGGGCATGGCACACCTTGAAAAATAGTAGCGGCTGGGGACTGCGTAACACGGGACAGCTGCCGACATCAGGCTACGGAAGGCCTCATTGTCCACAAGCCTAAATGGTAACCGTTCCAGGGCCAGTAATTTGGAAAGCTGTGCATTTAGTGCTATGGCTTGTGGGTGGGTGGCTGGGTATTTGCGCTTGCGTTCAAATGCCTGGGGTAAGGACATTTGGATGCTGCGCTGGGACACGGAAGTGGATGTGGTCGCTGATTGTGTTTGCGAAGGTCCAGGTGCAGGGTGGGAGGCATCCGGGCCTGCGTCGTATGCATCCTTTACAAACACAGTTATTGATACACAGAAATGCACTGAACAGCTTAATTATAAACTGTAGAAAAACTGCAGCTATTGCACATTGTTTCTAGCAAGATGTATGTCCCTACAACAACCTAATATGGCTGGTTTGAGCAGTTGGTGTCTGCTAGTACACAAGACACAAATATCCTCTCCCATGGGAGAACTCAGTCAGCCAATCATAGTAAGCCTCCCCTCCAATATTCATGTGATCCTCCATCTTCTTCCTCCATGCCCTGTTTCTATTACATTTTAAAAGGGTGGGCGCAGTTTTGTGCAATTCATCCAAAGTGAATTGTCAAAATGTTGGATTTGTTTGACAGCAACGTTTTTGTGATATTCTAAAGGAATCCGATTAGTTTAGATCAATTTTCTCATCTCTAATCTGTGTCGTTTATCACAGGACACCTTCAGAAGTTTTACAGAGTCCATGCTTTGATAGGTCAGAGTTTTTTTTAACTAAGGAACAAGGGAAAGTTATACAACATTAGCCAGGTGGTTTAAATATTAGCTGATTAGTTTAAACAGTACTATTACAAGGTTTTATTCTGTCTCAAGGATGCCTTTTACTGTGCCACTGAAATTTGTTGATTTACAGCTAGAAAATTCCACTGATGTATTATTGCCATTACTACTGTATCACTACTACTTGTGAGTGGAAGATGTTTTCCACCCAGATGGCCATGTCCACTGTGTAGACAATACAGTATGCAACCTCTACCCAGCCCATCCTACTAAAATTCCTGGCACAGGTTCACTACTATTAGGCCTCATGCACATGACCGTATGTGTTTTGCGGTCCGCAAATTGCGGATCCGCAAAAAAAAGGAAGGCATCCTTTTTTTTTTTTGGCGGATCCATTGTAATAATGCCTATCCTTGTCCGCAAACTAGAAATAAAATAGGACATGCACTATTTTTTTTGCGGAGCAACGGAACGGAAATACTGATGCGGACAGCACACGGTGTGCTGTCTGTGTTTTTTTGCGGACCCATTGAAATGAATGGGTTTGCATTCAATCCGCAAAAAAAACGGCCTTAGAGAGTGGGAGGGGGATGGAAGAAAATATAGCTGCCTACTAAGAGAAGTATACAATCAGTTTCTATTTTTTTATTTTTGAAATAGTGAGACTGAATAGTGATGAGCGGGAGGTGCCATATTCGATTTCGCGATATTTCGCGAATATTCGAATGAATATTCGTGTTATATTCGTCGAAATCGAATATTCGTAATTATTTCAATTATCGCGAATAATATCCGAATTTTTTTTTCGCGTATTGCGATTATTTATCTTGATAGTATAAGGCAACATTCCTATGCTAATTGACTATGGCTAGGCTAATATGTGTATTTTACGAAATTTCGTGATTTGCTCTAACTTCGTCTCTTAGAATATTACGAATATTCTAAAAGACGAAGTTAGAGCAATATTACGAAATTTCGTAAAATACACATATAGATTGTAATTTAGCTAATATAGTGCTATAATCCCTTTTTTTCCTCTAATTTTTTTTTGCCTCTTCTGAACTTAAGTTTTGTAAAATATGTACACTATTAAAAAATATTACTATAGCAGTATATTAGCTTAAATACAATCTATGTGTATTTTACGAAATTTCGTAATATTGCTCTAACTTCGTCTTTTAGAATATTCGTAATATTCTAAGAGACGAAGTTAGAGCAATATTAAGAACATTTTCAAAAGCCGAAATTGCGATGCGAGTAATATAATACGAAATAATCGCATGAAGATTTCAACTTAGCACTGCTATATTCCATATTCTAGCCTAATATGGAATATAGCTGTGCTAAGTTAGCACTGCTCTATTCCACACTAGGCTAGAATATGGAATATAGCAGTGCTAAGTTGAAATCTTCATGCGATTATTTCGTATTACATTACTCGCATCGCAATTTCGACTTTTGCAAATGTTCTTAATATTGCTCTAACTTCGTCTCTTAGAATATTACGAATATTCTAAAAGACGAAGTTAGAGCAATATTACGAAATTTCTAAAAGACGAAGTTAGAGCAATATTACGAAATTTCGTAAAATACACATAGATTGTATTTAAGCTAATATACTGCTATAGTAATATTTTTTAATAGTGTACATATTTTACAAAACTTAAGTTCAGAAGAGGCAAAAAAAAATTAGAGGGAAAAAAAAGGGATTATAGCACTATATTAGCTAAATTACAATCTATATGTGTATTTTACGAAATTTCGTAATATTGCTCTAACTTCGTCTTTTAGAATATTCGTAATATTCTAAGAGACGAAGTTAGAGCAATATTAAGAACATTTGCAAAAGTCGAAATTGCGATGCGAGTAATATAATACGAAATAATCGCATGAAGATTTCAACTTAGCACTGCTATATTCCATATTCTAGCCTAGTGTGGAATAGAGCAGTGCTAACTTAGCACAGCTATATTCCATATTAGGCTAGAATATGGAATATAGCAGTGCTAAGTTGAAATCTTCATGCGATTATTTCGTATTATATTACTCGCATCGCAATTTGCGAAATTTCGTAAAATACACATATAGATTAGATTGTAATTTAGCTAATATGGAATATAGCAGTAAGTTGAAAACGCCACTGACTGGAGCAGCCAGGAAGCCAGGAATCCAAAGGACAGGTAAGAACAACTTTAGAGAAGTGGGAAAGAAAAAAATATAATAATAAAAAAAAAAACGAATATTCGAATTCGCGAATATATAGAACGATATTCTAAATATTCGCGAAATCTCGAAATTGCGATATTCGAGAAAAAAATTCGCAATTCGAATATTCGCGCTCAACACTAAGACTGAACAGAACATGAACAAAAATACAAGGAATATTATGATTTATTAGTTGTTAAGTTCATAGACAAGTGAGGTTTCAGGGGAAAAAATGGGACAGATTTTCTAATTTTATCTAAAATGTAGATCTCAATTAGCTCATTAATAAATGTTATTCTAATTTCAGTGAAGTAGTCACCAGAGGAATACTTAATTGTATTATACCTAATAATTTAATTAGCACATAATTTTGTACATAAAAACAAAATGATATTCTATGGCCTTGTCCGATCTTCCATCCAACAAAATGGATATCATAAGGATGCATTCTGTCTTTTCTCACTCCCATACTTGAATGGGTGAGTCTGATTTACAAAAATGGATCAGAATAAGACATGCACTGGGTTTCTTGGATCAGGCTCATGAATCCAATAAAAAAGCAGATGTATGAATAACCCCATTGACTTGTATGGGTTCATGTGGTTTCTGTTTTGAAAGCAGGCAGCACATGGAAGTAAAAAATGACCACTTGAATAAGCCCTAAGATGTAAACTGACTTCAATCTAAATACATTTCTAAAAATCTGAAGATGAATGAATAATGTTCTCTCCATCTTTATGTTAATTGTTGCATCTAACCAGAAAAGCACATAATTGATAATTAAAAAAAATAAATCAAAGTATTTCTCTTTATTTAAAAAATACTGCACCTGGAGGGATACTGAGGACCTTTAAAACCTGCTTGGTGATGTCTTGTTTGTTATACTATGTAGCAGTTTCTGAATTATCTTCATTAAGAAATGCTGGAATTCAAAGGGCATATTCACAGATAATAGTCATTAGTATAACCCACCAAAATCTTATATTAAGTGTGTAGAGTTGCAGTACATCCCTAACACCTCTTTGCTCTTTGTATATGCCACAATAGTATAAGAAGCAGAAGAACAATAAATTAATTCAATCTTGATGTACTCATAAATGGAAAACAATTCATATCCATATGATCCAAGTATTTCCATGAAGTGATTGTGGGTGTTTATATATGTAAGCATCCCTAAGGAATTCACAACAAACACATCATTTTAATGTATTATCAACTGGGAATTAAGCCCTTAACTGAACGTGTGAATGATATAAAAAAAAAAAAAAAAAGAAACATAATCACCTGCTCAAACCTTAAGATAATTTATCTTAAGATCATTTTAACAAATTAGCTGCAATTATTAGTCATCAAGTAGATTGGGAATTTATTTGTTGTCTCTCATCTATTAGTTCAAATACAGTGTTTTAGATCATCTAAATTGTCAATGTATTTTGTTTTGATCCTAAAATCTTTTTGTGCTTAAGATATGCTATAAATTCTTAGCGATATTTATGTATAGGTATTTTGTACATAGTGAATGGTAAACAGCAAAGAGAAAGGAGATTAATGAGAGGAAGGATGGAAGGAATAAGGAAATGGAGGGAGGGAGAGGAAATTGATAAAGAAGGATATTAGTGGGAGGAAAGACGGAAAAAAGGATGAAATTGAGGGATGGAAAGGCAGGATAGAAAAAAATGAAGGGTGGTAGGAAATAAGGATAAAAGGAAGAATTTGCCTTTTACCTTGTTTTCAGAAAATGTATCTACAGTAATATAAACAGCAGCATAACTAACTTTATTTGAATAGTAACGAGAATAGATAGTGTCATATACTTGATCTACTATAGCCTTACATACACAAAGAGCCTAAAAAAAAAAAGTATGACTACCAGGAGCCACAGGCTATACATTTACACACAGTTAACATATTTTTCGCACCTAGGTTTTAACAAAGGAAAAAAAGATTTAAAAACATTTTTTTCATCTGATCTGAGGTCTGCTAAAAATATTTTTTCTTATTGTTCATTAGCAGAGAAAAAAATAAATATATTTTTCATCAGACCTCAGATCAGACTCCTAAATCAGATCCCCAATCCTTATCTGACCTACAATAAGATCACCAAACCTCATCAGACTTCCAAATCAAACCCCCAAAATCAGACCCCCAATGCTTGGATCAGACAACACAAATCAGATTCCCAGTGTCAGACCCTCAGTGCTCAGATCTCCCCCACATGCTTAGATCCCCCCCCCCCCCCACATGCTCAGATCTGACCCCCCCATGCTCAGACCTGACCAACCCATGCTCAAACAAAACCCCCATGCTCAGATCTGCCTCCCATGTTCAAATCTGAATCCTCATGCTCAGATCAGACCCCCATTGCTCAGATCTGGACCCCCCATGCTCAGATCAGACCCCCCATTTTCCTGATCAGGACAGCCCCCCCCCCCCCCCCCATAATGCTCAGATCAGACCCACATTCTCAGTTCTATAATTTAAAAAAAATCTCTTCCCTCTCCTGATCAGGCACTGGGCTCCTGCTTGGTCGGGCACCTGCTACTCTTCAGGTCTGACATGCTCTCCACTGTGACCTGATGAGCGCAATGTCAGGTCATAGTGCGTGTCTCCGCGTACTATGTCCTTACACTGAGTGCATCAGGACGTAGTGGAGAGTGAGCTGGAGCTGCAAAGTAGTAACAGTGCCTGATCAGGAAAAGGGATCTGAGCATGGGGTGGAGAGTGCTTCCTGCTTCACAGCTAGAGCCTCACTTGAAGAAGCAAAGAGCCGCATGTGGCTCAAGAGCCACAGGTTGGCCACCCCTGTATTATAGTGTGTACAAGAGAATTTTCAGTGTTGAGCGAATCAAAGTTGATGAATTGGGGTAAAATTGTGGTCTGAAACTGAAGATCTTAGGGTGTTCACGTTCTTTTATACATAATTCAATCCGTTAATCCTTAATTGTGTAATTGGGGTGAAATTATGGCTTGATACTACAGATTTTAGGGTGTTCACATTCTTTTATACATAATTCAATCTGTTAATCCGTAATTGTGTCATTGGGTTGCTGCCTGATACTACAAATTTTGAGGTCATAAGTACATCCATTCATTCTTGATTCTGGGTGAAATTGTGGCCTGATACTACAGACTTAACAGCGTTATTCCCATTTCCCACCGAGCATCTTCTGGGAAACTAAAGTCTTTATGTTCCGGGGGGAGTATGGTTGCAAAGCTGAAACAGTGCTGAAACTAATTGATGGAAGGACACCACCAGGAGTGGAGCCTGCGGCTTAATTTGACTACGCACGAGAAGCCTCCCCCGGCCCGGACACGGAAAGGATTGACAGATTAATACCTATTTTGCGATTCTGTGGGTGGTGGTGCATGGCCGTTTAGAGCGTGTGAATCGAGTCAATTTGTATGGTTCATTCCGATAACCAAAGACACTCCTCCGTGCTATTTAGTTACGTAACCCCTGGTGATTATGATTGTGTTGACCAGACTATCATCTGATGATAATGAACTTGGAAGAGGAACGGACGTTGAGCTGACCGTGTAAAACATTGAAGGTGAGGGCCTGCTGCCGCTTTGTTAACTCTAGATAACTTATAAGCTGATCGCACTTCCCCGTGATGTTGACGATCTATTTGGATGTCTGCTCTATCAACTTTCGATGTTCTTTTTTTCACCTACCATGGTGATCACGGGTAATGGGGATTCAGGCCACGGCTACCACTTCAAAGAAAGGCAGGCGGGGACGCGCAAATTTCCCAAGACTCTTAAGAGAGCCTGTCATTGGAATGAGTACAAAAAAATTACAGGGAATGTCATAGGTATTTAGGATGAGGAAACGTTATACAGGAGAAGTAAAGTATGATTGATGGTCTGCTGGTGACCCACTAAAACATTAAGGGTGAGGGTTCTCAGCTGAGCTGACCATCTAAAACATTATGGGTGAGGGCCTGCTGGTGAGCTGACCATCTAAAACATTATGGGTGAGGACCTGCTGGTGAGCTGACCATCTAAAACATTATGGGTGAGGGCCTGCTGGTGAGCTGACCATCTAAAACATTATGGGTGAGGGCCTGCTGGTGAGCTGACCATCCGAAAAAATTATATGCCAGGGCCTGCGGGTGAGCTGACCATCGAAAACATTATTTATGCAAGGGCCTGCGGGTGAGCTGACCATCCCAAAAATTATATGCGAGGGCCTGCGTGTGAGCTGACCATCGAAAACATTATTTATGCGAGGGCCTGCAGGTGAGCTGACCATCTGAAAAATTATATGAGAAGGCATATATGCGATGGCATTGTATTCAACAATTAAGCATGTAGATATGATGGATGAGGCGGATGAGAAAAGGAAGATTCAACCATATACCTTTTTTTTTAAGGGGTGCATGGGAATACAGAGTATTCAGTACATTCTAAACAACACATTTAAAGTGCCTTTATGTTCAGCTTTCCTCTGGTGGAGTGGAGAAGTCAGGGGCAATCCAGGCCTTGTTCATTTTTATAAGAGTCAACCTGTCAGCATTTTCAGTTCACAGCCGGATACCCTTATCTGTTATAATGCCACCAGCAGCACTAAATACCCGCTCAGACAAAATGCTGGCAGCAGGGCAGGCCAGCACCTCCAAGGCGTAGAGCGCTAGTTCATGCCACGTGTCCAGCTTGGACACCCAGTAGTTGTAAGGCACTGAGGGATCACTGAGGACGCTGACACGGTCTGCTACGTACTCCTTCACCATCTTCCAAAACTTTTCCCTCCTTGTGACACCCAGACATGCATCATGTCGAGGGTGCTGGCGGGGTGTTATAAAACTGTCCCAGGCCTTGGAGAGTGTTGCTCTGCCTTTGCTGGAAGTGCTGTGTGTTCCCCTTGTCTCCCCACCTCGGTTGCCCAAGAAAGTACGGACTCTGCTGCCAGCGCTGTCAGATGGAAATTTTTTGCAGCAATCTGTCAACAAGGAACTTCTGGTATAGCACCATTTTGCTCGTCCTCTCCACCGGAGGAATGAGAGATGAGAAGTTCTCTTTGTAGCGGAGGTCCAAAAGGGTGAACACCCAGTAATCCATGTTATCTAAAATGCATATAACACGGTGGTCACAGGAAAGGCAGCCTAAAATGAAGTCAGCCACGTGTGCCAGAGTACAAGGAGGATAACTGTCCATCTCCTCATCCACTTCCTCCTCTTCTGTCCACCCATGCTGAACAGATGGAATTAAAGTTCCATGGCTACTACCGTGTGTAGCGGAGGCAACCGTCGCCTGCTCCTCCTCCTCCTCCAATACGCGCTGAGAAGACAAACTGAGGGTGTTCTGGCTATCACCCAGGGTCATGTCTTCTTCCCCCATTTCCAACTCTTCCCCATGAACAGCGTCGGCCTGTGAGCAGTGAGCATTTGAGTAGACACAGAAGTGGGATGGTTACACTGACAATAGCGTTATCGCTGCTCACCATCTGTGTCAATTGCTCAAAGTTTCTTAACAGCTCACAGAGATCAGACATCCATGCCCACGCCTCGCTTGTGAAGAGCGGAGGCTGACTGGAAAGGCGACGACTGTGCTGCAGCTGGTATTTCATTAATGCCCTTTGCTGCTCACAAAGCCTGTCCAACATGTGTAAGGTGGAGTTCCAGCGCATGCTCACGTCGCACAACAGCCGGTGAGCTGGCAATTTCAAGAGCTGCTGCAGCGTCAACAGATCGGCTGAAGCTGTTGATGACTTGCGGAAATGTGCACACACGCGGCGCACCTTCTCCAGTAGCTCGGGCAAATTGGGTTAGGTTTTCAGAAACCGCTGTGCCACTAAGTTAAAGATGTGGGCTAGGCATGGGATGTGTGTGAGCTTGCCGAGCTCCAAAGCCGCCACCAAGTTACGCCCATTATCACACACAGCCATGCCTGGTTGCAGGTTGAGTGGCGAGAGCCACAGCTCAGTCTGGTCTCTTATCCCCTGCCACAGCATTGCGGCGGTGTGCTGTTTATCCCCTAAGCATATCATCTTCAGCACGGCCTGTTGACGCATCCCCACAGCAGTGCTACACTGCTTCCAGCTACCAGCTGATGGCTGACTGGTGCTGCATGCGGAGAATTCGGAGGTGGAAGTGAAGGAGGAGGAGCCACTTACATAGGTACTGGCGGTAACCCTGATGGAAGTAGGGCCCGCAATCCTGGGCGTCGGTAGCCATCCCAGGGTACAAGTCACTCCCAGCCTCCACTACGTTCACCCAGTGTGCCGTCAGGGAAATGTAGCGTCCCTGGCCACAAGCACTTGTCCATGTGTCAGTCGTTAGGTGGACCTTAGCAGTAACTGCGTTGGTCAGGGCATGGGTGATGTTAGCAGACACATGCTGGTGTAAGGCAGGGACGGCACACTGGGAAAAATTGTGGCGGCTGGGAACTGAGTACCAAGGGACGGCCGCTGACATCAGGCCGTGAAAGGCCTCAGTATGCACAAGCCTAAATAGCAACATTTCAACCGCCAGTAACTTAGATAGTTGGGCGGTTAGTTCCATGGCCTGTTGGTGGGTGGCTGGGTATTTGCGCTTGCGTTAAAATGCCTGGGGTAAAGACATTTGGACGCTGCGCTGGGACAGGGAAGTGGATGTGGTCGCTGTAAAGGGGGAATATTAATCACCAATATTATGCGAATATCGATAATTAATATTCCTAAATAGGAGGAGCCGTCTAGTGAAGACTCCGCCTATTTATACCTTTATATAATAACAACATAATACTTTCGCTATGCTTACACTGATCGCTACACTAGCTTTACTCACTACCGCTAACAAGTATACACTACACAAAGGGTACAAATATAACGGTATTTAATACACCAAGCACGCAATACAGTAATTACACAACACTAAATACACAGTACTCCACTACACTACACGTTCCCAAATTCCGCCCACAAACTAACTATACAATACACACATGCAAGTATAACAACCCACCCGCCTAGTTCTATACTGTCCCTACGGGGTTACAAGAGGGTTAAAAGGATTTGTTTGCAGAGCAGAGGCATGCTCTACAGAGGATTTGTTTGCAGAGCAGAAGCATGCTCTACAGAGGCAGGCAGGACAGGGGAACAGGGCACGGACATCAGGGGGTACAAAGTGTCCGGGGGGGGACCAGGGCAGAATGCCTGGCAGGGAAAGGGTTAATCAGGGGAGAGCATGCAGGGGAGATAGCGTTTGGGTTACCAGGGGTATAGCAAGGGTTAGTAACCAGGGGGGTCAGGGGTAACCAGGGGATGCAGATATGCCTGGCCTGGTATCAGGAGCACAGGCACTGCGGGGGTTAGTAACCAGGGGGTCAGGGGTTAAGTTCAGGGGGATCGTTGGTGGGGTAGCGGTACTCAGCCCTCCAGGGGTATTCTTCCAGAGGGGGGGGGGGCGCTCCGTCTTGAGCGTCGAATCGCGCTCCTTCTCAGCGCAGGATGCGCTCGCCTTCCAGGTGGGGTCCGGTCGGGGGCCTCTCCTGAGCGCAGGATGCGCTCCTCTCAGGGTGGGGGGGGGTCCCGATCCTCTGCCCGAGTGCCGGGGCCGCCGGATATTTAAACCCGGCCGCCCGCACTCCCACGCTGCGCCGCCCACCAGGGGGCGCGCGCGTCCCCATTATCCACGTGTGCCGGCGCAGTGATATGACGTCACTGCGCCGGCCCGCACATCGGGGACGCGCTGCAGACAGGCGGGAGATCCTTTGATCTCCCGCCTGTAGCTCTCAGCATTCCGGACATCGCAATGGTAATTGCGATGCCGGAATGCACATAATAGAGGGAGCGGAGGTGTTTCCTCTCTCTCCATTATGTTTAATTATCTCCAGCAGGGCTGCAGATAATTAGAACAAAAGGATTCAAATTCATTAGAATTTGAATCCTTTTGAGGTCACCAGAATGACCGGACCTTATCCGGTCATCCTGGCGCCTTTACTCAGAATACATCAATGTGAATGCTTGGGCCACATTCACATTGATGCATCTGGGTCCATGTAGGGGGGGATTTATATAATATACATGAGTATGGATGCTTGGGGCACATCCATACACATGTATATACATTAATATTAGGGGCATAAGGGGGCACAAGCCCTTACATTATAAGGGGACACAAGCCCCTACATTATAAGGGGACACAAGCACATATATCCCACAGGGGCCACCATGAGCCCCTGGGGATCCCCATGAGCAGACGTGCGCAGATGTTGGGCACATCTGCGCACATCATCCCATGATGCGGTGGATAATGCATGCACATATACCATACATGCCCGCACATGTTTGCAGGCATGCATGGGTATATATGCATACGGCTCAACCGTTCCTCAACAGTCGCTGATGGTGTTTGCGATGGTATAGGTGCAGCATGGGAGGCATTCGGGCCTGCGCCTTCAACAGGCGATTGGTCGTCACCCAACATAGGGGAAGAGGAGGCAGTGGTGTGACCTGCGGACACAGATTGTGGATTCAGGCGTTTATCCCACTTATTGCGGTGCTTGGCTGCCATGTGGCGGATCATACTGGTGGTGGTGACTGAGGTTGCTACTGTTCACACCTCGGCTCATTTTGGTGTGGCACAGGTTGCAAACTACTATTATTTTGTCGTATGCACTTTCTGCAGAAAAGCGCCATACCACGGAACACCTACCTCTTGGCAATACCACACCTAAACTTTGTGAAAAAAGACCCGTTTCCTCTGGTCACCTGCTTCAGCCACTATTCTGATGCTGCCACCCGCCTGATGCCACACACCTGCTTCCACTGCTGCCATGTTCTCCTATCACCACCCACCATCTTGTGCTGTTACTGCCACTGAAGTTGCCCTCCACCTCCCCACTCTGTGACTGGGCCACTGTGTTGACTCCTTATGCAATTGCCACCTCACCACTCTGGGACTGGACCACTGTGTTGACACCTCATGTGGTTGCCACCCTCCGCATACTGTAACTGGGCCACTGTGTTGACTCCTCATGCGGTTGCCACCTCACCACTCTGTGACTGACAACTATGTAGGTTTACTTCTCATGCAGTTGCCACCCTCCCCACTCTATGACAGGGCCAATATTGTCCCTGTTTGGCCTTGTTGACATCACTATTTATTTTACCCTTCTTCTGATCTTTTAGAATGACGGAAAAATGAGAAACACAACAGATCCTGTCTTTGGAGCATCTGTAAGGCCTGTATCACACAGTTCCTATTTTGCATCAGGATATGCTCATGATTTAGAAGCCAAAAGCTGGAGCTGGTACAAAACTTAGAAGAAATAAAAAATTTCCAATCACATATCATCTCTGTTTTGGATCCACTCCTGTTTTTTTTTTTTTTTTGCAAATAGCAATACTGATGAATTACTGACCAAATGCTGACCATGTGAAGGCGGATGCTCAAAAGACAGTATCCGTTTTTTGGGGATTGTTCTTATAAATGATCAGAAGAAGAGCAAAATAAACAGTGACATCAAAGCAAACTTACTGCTGACATCCTCTCTAGTGTTGATCACGAATATTCGAATTGCGAATTTTAATCGCGAATATCGGCACTTCGAGAATTCGCAAATATTTCGAAAATCGCTAAATATATTCGTAATTGCGAATATTCGATTTTTGCGAAAATACCAGTTCATGCGAATTTTTATGCGAAAATTTTTATGCAAATTTTTTGCGAATTTTCTCAATCAAGAAAATAATGCCTGGAGATCATGAATTCGCGAATTCTCGAATATATGGCGAATATTCGCCCAAATATTAGCAAAATATCGCGAATTCAAAATAGCTGCTCATCACTAATCCTCTCCACTCTGTCATGGGGCACTACTTGTATCAGCGTGTCACAGAACAGGTTCTATAGAGATCTATGTGGAATCAGCTGACGGTGTAAAAGGAGTTTGCTCTTTTACTCTATAATACAATCTTGGGACACTGCACGGTTATTTTTAACTGACGCTGATATTGTCCTGTAAGGATAAGTTTGGTCAGTTTTATCCCCGTAACTGACTAAATAAGCGAAGTGATTCTAAGAATGATGCCTGTCAACTAGTAATAAGCGGCAAAGGTCATATTCAAATCCGTGATATTTTGTGAATATCTTGTAGAATATTCATCATATATTCGCAAATTCGTATATTCATTATATTCTGCAACTTTTTTTTTAAATCAGCAAGGTAATGATCGCTTAATATGCGAATATTGCGCGCTCAATACAGGCGTGGGTCAAAAACAAATATATAGCACTATAGAATATAGTGCTATATATCAATTATATTGAATATTCAGCATTTTGTCCATCTAAACACGATTCCTCCCTGCTTCTTGCTTGTGGCCCAATGACTCATATTTGTTTTTAAGAATATTCGTCATTTTTTTCCATCTGAAGTAAACAGTGTTCACTTCAGATGGAAAAAAATTATGCATATTTAAAAAAATTAATATATTGCACTATATTTAATATATTGCTATATATTTGTTTTTTTAGAATATTCGTCATTTTTTTCCATCTGAAGTCATGATTCCTCCCTGCTTAAGTTGCTTGTGGGCCAATGACTCATTGGCCCACAAGCAAGAAGCAGGGAGGAATCAGGGATGGAAAAAATGACGACTATTCGATATAATGATCATATAGCACTATATTCTAAATATTCGCGAATTCTCGAAGTGCCGATATTCGCGATAAAAATTCGTTTTTTTAATATTCGTGCTCAACACTACTGTCAACTGCCTGTTATACAGACGCAAAGTAACTGATTCACTACCACAGCAGACTACCTATGCATGTTTCTGCAATGCACAGTGTTCTACACCACTATGCAGGCTCTCTGCAACTGAGAAATAGTTGATTGAGGTGTAATGCAATTTGGCATGAATAAATTGTGATTGAATCCAATTTTGGGGGAAAATTTCATGAACCTTCCGAATTGTATCTCTCATTACCACCATCATCAACACAGGTATGCATGGGGTCAGCAGCCTCCTCCCCAACTTCCTCCTCAGGACAGCCCAAACAGTGAGGGCTCTCACACGAGTCATCAACAGGGAGACCGTCTTGACTATCTGCTGTAGTGGGTGGTGGGGTTTTATTGCTACTTGTTAGGAAAAAGAAAGACACTCCTCTAGAAATAGGCAGTGAAGACTTAGAGGACTCTGTCTAAAGCCTTCTTTGGAGCTGCAAAGAGGAGGAACAAGAGGAACACTGTGACCCTTGGCTCCATGGCACGGTTTCGTGCTCTGAAGTCACCTCCATGGCAGCCTGCTGCGACTAAGATAAGGAGTGAGCCATCCAATCCACAATCTCATGCTCTCTTTCTCCTCAATTATAGTGTTGCCCCTTTCCGAAGCCAGTTGAGACCTACTACTACTACTACTTGTGGCCAAATAATTGGTGCTGCTACTGCCTACATTGTGGCTCTGGGTCTTTCTTTTGGAACTCTTCCGTAGCCCAGACATTTTTGGGCCTCTCAGATAACGTTGTTCACTATCCTGTGTATTGGTATAGTAATCACATATAGATGCTGCTAGTTTGAATATAATTGCACCCAGCGACCCAATAAAATTATTGAAAACATGAAGACTGCAGTAAAGGGAAACTGATTTAAGCCTAAATTCGTTATCACTCTCAGATACTTTTGTGTGCTACCCTGTCTATCGGTGTAGTAAATCACATATATGTGCTGCTAGTTTGAGTATAATTAACAACCCCAATAATAAAAAAAAAAATGATTGGAAACGTGTTTGTGAACATATAAATAAATGTAAAAGGATTTAGGCCTAAATTCATTATCCCTAACAGATACTTTTGTGTGGTGGCCTGTGTATTGGTCTTGATCACCTATATGCTGGTTTAGTTAAGGGGACGTTCACATCGGTGTTTTCCTTCCCCATATAGCTTTCTGTTATAGCATGCTTATAATGGAAAATAATGGCGCTGTGAGACAGAATTTTAAATGGAAAACTTTAGAGGCTTTCCATTTTGATCCGTCATAATAGAGCTCTGTGGCCCAAAATAACGGTTTTGTCTGGTTTTCCGGTTATCCTGGATGGAAAACAAAGTCCTGTTGACAGGACTTTTTTTCTGTCCAATTAAAAGGAAAACCAGGTGGAACTGTTCACTCCTAGGGGACCAGGGCTGCATGAAAAACATGCTGCAATTTTCACGTAATGCAGAGCTGATGCATGAAAAACAATGCTCATGTATATAGACCCATAGAAATAAATGGGTCAGGATTCAGTGCGGATGCAATGCGTTCAATTCACGCATTGAACCCGTACGGAAATATTGCTCATGTGAAAGGGGCCTTAAATCTAGAAACTTGTATAAAAGCCTTGTATAAAACAATTTGTTTACTTCACCCCTGTGTATTTCACCCACTTCGACCAACCGGTTTCGTCATGCGTATTTCTCTGAGACTGTCACATTGTACTTCATGTTAGTGATACATTTTAGTCAATATGTTTCATTTTTAATTATAGAAAAATCCAAAATTTTAAGAAAATGTAGAAAAATTAGCAATTTCTGAAATTTGAGTTTCTCTGGTTTTAAGTAAGATAGTGATACATTGTAGAATACTTATTACATTACATCTTAAAATTTTAAAGAAAATTTCCAAAAGCCACTTTTTTAAGGACCAGTTCAGTTATGAAGTCACTTTGTGGGGCTTACATAATAGAAACCACCCATAAATAACCCAATTTTAAAAAGTACACTCTCAAGTTATTACAAACAGATTTTACAAACTTTGTTAAACCTTTAGGTTTCCACAAAATTTTAAGGAAAATGGAGGTGAAATTTCAAAATTTAACTTTTTTCCTGTAACACAGCAATGGTTAACAGTCAGACAAAACTCAATATTTATTACCATGGTTTAGCATTTTAGAGTAACACCCTATATATGGTTGTATAATGCTGTATTGGCAAAACACAAGGCTCAGAAGTAAAGAACGACATATGGTTTTTGAAAGACAGATTTCACTGGGATAATTTTAATTTTCCATGTCGCATTTGAAGACCCTACAGTAGTAACTCCCATAAAGTGACCCCATTTTGGAAACTATGGGATATTGTAAGGTGACAGTTTTATTGGTACTATTTTGGGGTACATATGATTTCTGATCTGCTCAATATTATGCTTTTGAGGGGCAAGGTAACCAAAAAATTATTGTTCTAGCACAGTTTTTATTTTTTGTATTTACGGTGTTTACCTGATAGGATAGATCATGTGTTATTTTTATAGAGCAGGTCATTATGGCTGTTTCAATTTTACATAATAAATAGTGTTGAGCGAGCGCGGAGGGTGTCGGGACTCTAGTTGAGCTTAGGAGTCCCTGCTCTGACTCCATATATAGCTACACATGTAGCAGTGGTAACACTCAAACCCTTAACTCAAATTTCATTATATCATAGCGTTATCTTGAAAACAAAAGCCATTGAAAAGCAATTGCTTAACACATTTCATAAAGAATGAGTCTTAACCCTACTACATCAGTATGTCCATATATGGAGTCAGTGCTTGGGGACACCCCAGTGTATTTAAATCTAATTTAGCCTGTATTTCAGAAAAGTTTCTGCTAGGATTCAAACTAATGACCTTCTGTATTAGAGGCAAGGCACTTAACCACTCAGCTATAATAGTTGCATAGACAGTTACTTTAAAAAATATATATATACATATATAATTTTGTATTTATTTTGTGTACCTGGCTTTGCAGCTATATAGTTCAGTGGTTAAAGTTCTGGGATGTGAAGCAGAAGCTGTGAGTTCAAATCCTGTCACAATTGTTTTTAAAAAAATAGAGACTAAACTTAATTTAAACAGATACATACATATACGTTTTTAGCCATGATATATTTACACATATTATTATATATTTAGAATATATAAAATATTATAATATAAGTAAATACATCAGTAGTAGTTTCCCACATATTATGCATTCATATATATCAGAAGTATGATACATATATTGTTTTTTGTAATTAAACATTTATTTTGTGCCATACACTTTTTGCAATTACTAAAAAAATATAAAATATATAAATCTAATTTACCCTCTATTTCTGAAAAAGTTTGTAACGGGATTTGAACTCTCAGCTTCTCAATCACAGCCCAGAACTTTAACCACTACACTATATAGCTGGATAGCCTGTTGCTATAAAACATTTAAATAAATGAGACTTCTAATGTAGAGGAATACTTAATACTAGTAAGTATTCCTATACAGTAGAAGTCTCATATATATATATATTTTTTAAGCAACTGGCTATATAGTGTAGTGGTTAAAGTTCTGGGCTGTGATGCAAAAGCAATGAGTTTAAATCCTGTCGCAAACTTTTTCAGAAATAGTGTTTTTTTTTTAAAATATATCTTTATTCCAATTTCGTGCAATAAATACATCCATAGAAAAACATTACCCCAACAATACGTAAAAAAATTATTAACAGATGATAATTTCTGTTCATCTTTCATTTTTTTTTCTTTCTGCCCATTCCCAACCACCTCCCAGCTCCCACCCTCCCATTTCCCCCCACGTAGAGAGAGTGAGAAAAAAAAACTAAAAAAAAACTAAAGTACCCAATTTTTCCAGACCTGGTCGAGATTTAATGACTTTTTGGTATAATTCTTTGTCCCACGTTCTTCTTTAATTAAATTGTCTATTGTTTTCCTCCACTGTCCCACCGTCGGCGGATCTACCTTTATCCATTTCCTAAGTATAAGGATTCTAGCCTGAAATAATACTTTATTCAAAACCAATCGTGTATCTTTGTTTAATTTCAAATGTTCAGTTGCCCCTAGAATACAAATTACTGGGTCATTTGGCAATCGGACCTTCAGTAGCAAAAACACAGTTTCCATAATTTCTGTCCAATATCTATGAAGCTTGGGACACCTCCAAAAACAGTGTATCAAATCAGCTCTCTCCTCCCAACATTTTGAGCATTTATCTGTTGGTCTCACCCCCATTCTTTTTAACATCCATGGAGATCGATGTAATCTATGTATTATAAAGAATTGTGAGATCTTATGCGACCCCCTATCCGAGATTGTCGCATAATTTCTAAGGGCATCAATCCATTTTTCCTCTGTAAAGGAGTCTAGGTCTTTCTGCCATTTCTTTACGGCCAGCATTGTAATTGTTTTTCTTTTTTCTTCCATCAGGGTCCTATATCTCTTTGCAGTTATTCCACATCCTTCCCCTGCTACAATAAACTTGTCCAGCATAACTGATATATCCCTTCTATACCTATCCTCCTGTACCACTGTCCGCAATGCATTCCTAAGCTGGAAATATTTATACAAGTCACTATGGGGGATCCCGAATTCCGACACCATTATATTAAAGTCCTTCAGCTTATCTCCCACGAAAATCTGTTCTAGATATTTCACTCCTTTTTTTTCCCAATCTATATAATCCCTTATTGTTTCCAGTTCCTTTAAATTAAGATTTTTCCATATCGGTGTATATTTCAAAAACCCTTTAATCCCCAATATCTTCTTAATTTCCCCCCATACGTATTCTAACAAATTGAATATCCTATTGCTAGTATTTTTTTTCCCGAAAAAACCTGACTCCAACACCTCTAAGTGATTAACTTTTTCTTTCCATCCCCATCTATTTAATTCTTGTCTACCCATCTGACTATCTAAACTATCCTTTATATTCCCATATTGTGTTATTAAATAGTAGAAAAATAGATTAGGAAGCGCTAATCCTCCTTCTTTCACTGGGAGCTGAAGGACTTCCTTCTTTATCCGAGGAATCGCACCTTTCCACATAAAATCCCCCATCAATCTATCAAATAGTTTAAAAGTATTTTGTGGTATTCTTACTGGGGCGTTTTGCAATACATAAAGTATCTTTGGGAGGAGGACCATTTTTATTAAGTTTACCCTGCCCTGCATTGACAATGGTAATCTTTTCCATATATGTATTTTAGTTCTTAATTCTTTTATTAAGGGGAGAACATTTAATTTTTCATATTCTTCTATGTTTCTGGAGATTTGTATACCGAGATATTTAAAATTTTCGTGCCTTTTTAAAACGTGCACCCGTGTATCTCTCTGTAGTTGCCCCTCTCCTAATAGTAACATGTGTGATTTACCCCAATTAATGTTTAAGCCAGAAAAAAAACCAAACTTATCTATTATCTCTACTATTTTATTGAACTGTTCCCCAGTGTTTTGTAAAAAAAAGTAGGATATCATCTGCATACATCAGCAATTTTTCTTCTCCACCCACATATGTAAAACTTTTAATCTCCCTATCATTTCTTATTATATTAGCCAGGGGTTCAATTGCAATTGCGAATAGCAATGGGGAGAGAGGGCATCCCTGCCTTGTGCCACGTGTTAGGGCAAACGGGGGGGATAGGCTCCCATCCACAACCACTCTAGCCCTAGGGTTATGATAAATTAGCTGAATCCACCCTATAAATCCTTCCCCTATGCCAAATCTCCTTAATACTGCCCATAGATACTCCCATTCAACGCAATCAAACGCCTTTTGGGCATCCAATGAGAGTATCGCTTTTTCCCCTGCGTCTGATCTATTAGCTTCAATATTAAGGAATAGCCTTCTTATGTTGGAATATATTGTTCTACCTGGTATAAAACCTGTCTGGTCTTTATTTATTATTTCTTTAATAACCCTAGAGAGCCTGTCTGCTAAAACTTTTGCCAAAATTTTTGCATCCGTATTCAATAGGGATATAGGCCTATATGAGCCGGGGTCTGTTTGTTCCTTCCCCTTTTTTAATATTAATATAATAATTGCTTCCTTCATAGAACTCGGTAGATCACCTAATTTTTGGGCCTCGTCCAGTGTTGTTTTTAATTCTGGAACTAATACCTGTGAGAAGGTTTTATATATTTCAAAGGGGAGCCCATCTCCACCTGGTGTTTTCTCAAGTTTAACCTTTCCCAGGGCTGAATTTATATCTGTCACCGTTATTTCTTTTTCCAGAAATTCTTTTTGAACCTCAGATATCTTATTGAAAGCAATCTTATCTAGATAGGAGTCTAACTCTTGTTTTGAGTATTGTACTCTGGACTTATATAGCTCTTGGAAATAGTCCCCAAACACTTTTTTTATATCTTCAGGTACGATATGTAATTTTCCCGTTTTATCTTTAATCGCACCGATCCATGATTTTCCTTTTTGATTTCTCACTATATTTGCTAATATTTTACCGACCTTTTCACCCTCCGAGGCCAACTTAATTCCCTGAAGGAGCAATTCTTTCCTGCTTTTTTCTAATTGATGTAACCTCAACTTTTCTTGTTCTTCCTCCCAAACTCTCTTATTAAATACAGTAGGGTATGTCATACATACCATTCCAGCCTCATGTAATTTTTTTTCCAGTACCTTCCCGTTCTTGTCATGGTCTTACCTCCTTGCTGTTCCCTTCGTTTGACATGTGCTGGCGGCCATCTTGGTTTCTGGGTTTTCTTGTAGCCTCCCACCCTGCGGCTCCTCCTTCCCACTGGGAGGAGCTGGATGCCCAGCTCATATATATAGGAGGTCTGTGGCTTCAGTTCCTTGCTTGGTCCTCCTGTGTTCACATACTTCCAAGACTGCTGCTGCTTCTGGTTCCTGATCCTGGCCTCGTCTGACTACCCCGTTGGTTCCTGATTCCGGCTTCGTCTGACTACCCCGTTGGTTCCTGATTCCGGCTTCGTCTGACTACCCCGTTGGTTCCTGTTCCTGGCTTCGTCTGACTACCCTTCTGGTTCCTGACCTCTGTCTCCGCAAGACCCTGCTTCGGTTTAGCCATCCGTTCGGACTTTGCTTACGGCTTGCTCTTCAATAAAACCTTCTTATTTTCCACTTCTCTTGTTGTACGTCTGGTTCATGGTTCCATGACATTAGGACCAAGCCATGAATTCTGACGGTACAGGGCCACCCTCGCTACCTACGCTGGTTGCCAGACTTGATCAGCAGGATCACCTGTTGGGTCGGTTCGCTGTGGCGTTGCAAACCCTGCTTGAACGCACGGCTCATTTAGCTTCCGTTGCCGATGGGTCGGTTGTCGCTCCTGGGCCCGCTCCTACTGCCGCTCCGGTTGTTGCGCCAGAGTCTACCCTAAAACACTGTTGCTGCCCCTGTGGTGTTTCAGGGTATGACCGGTTCTGCCCCCCTTCCACAGCGCTTTGGGGGAGAGCCAACTCAGTGCCGAGGTTTCCTTAACCAGGTGGGCATTTACTTCGAGTTGCTGCCACATGCCTTTCCTACTGAGAGATCAAGGGTGGGCTTCTTGATCTCGCTGCTCTCGGACAAGGCCTTGGCCTGGGCCAGCCCTTTATGGGAGAACAACAATCCGGTGGTTGCCGAGTTTTCCGGTTTTGTTGCTTCTCTTCGGAAGGTATTCGATGTGCCGGCTCGTGCTGCCTCTGCTGCGAAGCTCCTTATGTCCATCAGACAGGGTTCACGATCCGTAGCTGAATACGCCATTGAGTTTCGTACCCTGGCAGCAGAGGTGGGCTGGAATAATGAGGCTCTGGTCGCTGCTTTCTCTCATGGTCTCTCGGATGCCTTGAAGGATGAGGTTGCAGCTAAGGACCTACCAGTGGAGCTCGAGTCTCTTATTTCTTTCCTGATTTTGATTGACACCAGACTCAGGGAGAGACCTTCCTTTAAGGAGAGCCTGCGGAGGTCTCCTAACAGATTGGCGCCTACGTTTGCTGTCCCACCCGTGCCTCCCTCTCCTCCCACGCCTCCTGGGGATGACTTGTCTGGGGGTGAACCCATGCAGCGGGGGTTTGCTCGCCTGTCTGAGGGGGAGAGGGTACTCCGGAGACGCGAGGGCCGATGCATGTACTGTGGTCTCGGTGGGCATTTTCGGTTGGCATGTCCGAACCGTCCGGGAGAACGCTCGCATCTGAGGTCCTGTCGGGGGCAGATCTTGGGTGGAGTCTCCTCGTCCCCGGTTTCCCGTGTTGACAAACCACTGATCACGGTTGTCCTCTCCTGGGTCGGGGGCTCGGTGACGACCCAGGCGTTGGTGGACTCTGGTGCTGGTGGTTTGTTCATTGATAGAGTGTTCGTTGCCGCCAATTCCATTCCTCTGCAGCCTCGAGGTTCCCCACTGGCTCTTGAGGCGATAGACGGCAGACCCCTTCTGCCGCCACACGTGACTCATGAGACCCTTCCAGTGGGGATAGCCATTGGTGCCGTTCACAGAGAGTCGGTCTGTCTCCAGGTTATTTCGTCTCCACACTACTCGGTGGTCTTGGGGTACCCCTGGCTCCAGAAGCATAATCCGACTTTCGATTGGAGATCGGTCGAGATCCTCTCGTGGTCACCGCAGTGTGGGGCTAGTTGCATCCATGGGCCTGTCAAGTTGCTGTGTACTTCCTCGGACTCTCTGTTGCCTCCTGAATACGAAGAGTACCGGGATGTATTCGATAAGGTGCGCGCGGTTGCCCTACCTCCGCACCGCCCATACGATTGTGCCATAGAGTTACAATCCGGTGCCGTTCCTCCTCGTGGCAAAGTCTATCCACTGTCGGTAGCGGAGAATGAGGCCATGGAGGAGTACGTGAGGGAGGCGCTTTCACGCGGACACATTCGCAAATCCTCGTCCCCGGCAGGGGCTGGATTTTTCTTTGTGAAAAAGAAGGGACGGCGAGTTGAGGCCTTGCATCGATTACAGGGGTCTCAATCGCATCACGATCAAGAACGCTTACCCGATACCCTTGATTTCCGAGCTGTTCGATCGCCTCAAAGGGGCCACGGTCTTTACCAAACTCGACCTGAGGGCGGCATATAACCTGGTAAGGATCAAGGCGGGCGATGAGTGGAAGACCGCGTTTAACACCAGGACCGGTCATTATGAATCCTTGGTTATGCCCTTTGGGTTGTGCAATGCGCCCGCAGTCTTCCAGGAATTCATCAACGATGTTTTCCGTGACCTGTTGCAGCAGTGTGTGGTGGTCTATTTGGATGACATCTTGGTATATTCTGCATCCATGGAGGCCCACATTCTGGATGTCAGACGAGTGTTGCAACGCTTACGAGAGAACAAGCTGTTCGGTAAGCTTGAGAAATGCGAATTTCACCGATCCCAGGTAACCTTCTTAGGTTACATCATTTCCGCTGAGGGGTTCTCCATGGATCCTGAGAAGGTTTCGGCTGTCTTACAGTGGCCCCAGCCCAGTGGGCTTCGTGCCCTGCAGCGCTTTTTGGGCTTCGCCAATTATTATCGGAAGTTCATCAGGGACTTTTCCATGCTAGCCAAGCCTCTCACGGATCTGACCAGGAAGGGCAGTAATCCTCAGGTCTGGCCGCTCGAGGCCATCCGAGCTTTTGAGGCTCTAAAGTCCGCCTTTGTGTCGGCTCCGATTCTGTCGCATCCCAACCCTGGGTTGCCTTTTGTCCTCGAGGTGGACGCGTCTGAGACGGGAGTAGGCGCCCTCCTGTCTCAGCGTAGAACACCAGAGGGTCCTCTGCTTCCTTGTGGGTTTTACTCCCGGAAACTGTCTTCCGCGGAGTGCAACTATCAGATTGGTGACAGGGAGTTATTGGCCATCGTGCAGGCCCTTAAAGAATGGAGGCACTTGCTCGAGGGCTCGGTGGTTCCGGTTCTCATCCTGACGGACCACAAGAATCTGACCTACCTCTCTGAGGCCAAGAGATTGACACCACGTCAGGCCAGATGGGCTCTGTTCTTGTCACGTTTTAATTACGTGGTCTCCTACCTACCCGGCTCCAAGAACATCAGAGCGGATGCCTTATCACGGCAGTACTCCGAGCTGTCCGGGGAGGAGTCGATTCCGACTACGGTCATACCCCCGAATCAGATCCTGGCCGCTATTCGCACCAGCCTGACTTCTCCTCTGGGTGAGCAGATTTTGGCGGCTCAATCTGGTGCTCCCTCTGGGAGACCCAACGGCAGATGTTTTGTGCCTGAGGAGTTGCGCACTCGGTTGTTGCGAACCTACCATAACTCCAAGGCCGCGGGGCACCCTGGAAAGAATCAGCTGTCCTGGGCGGTTTCACGTCTGTTCTGGTGGCCTTCTCTACGTTCCGACATCGCCGCATATGTAGCGGCATGCTCCGTTTGTGCCCAGAGTAAGTCCCCTCGGCACCTTCCGTTGGGCCTTTTGCAACCCATAGCCACCGGGGAGCGTCCATGGTCACACCTGGGGATGGATTTCATTGTGGACCTCCCTGCATCCCGAGGCCATACGGTCATTCTCATGATTGTGGATCGGTTTTCCAAAATGTGCCACTGTGTTCCTCTCAAGAAGTTACCCTCTGCACAAGAGTTGGCCTCGATTTTTGCCAGGGAGGTCTTCCGGTTGCACGGTTTGCCCAAGGAGATTGTGTCGGATCGGGGGAGTCAGTTTGTGTCCAGGTTCTGGCGCGCCTTTTGCTCCCAGTTGGGGATTCATCTCTCTTTCTCCTCGGCCTACCACCCTCAGTCCAATGGGGCCGCAGAACGATCCAATCAGGCCTTGGAGCAATTCCTTCGTTGCTATGTCTCCGATCACCAAGACAATTGGGTTGACCTCCTGCCTTGGGCTGAGTTTGCCAGGAACACGGCGGTGAACTCTTCCTCTGGGACGTCTCCCTTCATGGCCAATTATGGGTTCCAACCTGCCGTGTTACCGGAGGTATTCTCTCCCCAGGATATTCCGGCTGTGGAGGATCACCTTTCCGTCCTACGTGCTTCTTGGGTACGGATCCAGAGGTCCCTTGAGGTCTCTGCGCAGCGCCAGAAACTCCAGGCTGATCGCAGACGAGCGCCCGCTCCTTCCTACCAGGTCAGAGACCGCGTATGGTTGTCCACCCGCAACCTCAACCTTCGAGTGCCCACTCCCAAGCTGGCGCCTCGCTTTGTTGGTCCCTTCCGAGTGCTTCGCAGGGTAAACCCGGTAGCCTATGCCCTTGCGCTTCCTCCTGGCATGCGGATCTCCAACGTGTTTCATGTCTCCCTGTTGAAGCCACTGGTGTGTAATCGTTTCACTTCCTCGATTCCTCGGCCTCGTCCGGTCCAAGTGGGCAATCGTGAGGAGTATGAGGTGAGCAATATCCTGGACTCACGCCTGGTCCGCGGCCGGGTGCAGTTTTTGGTCCATTGGCGTGGTTATGGTCCAGAGGAGCGTTCCTGGGTTCCCTCCGCAGATGTCCATGCTCCTGTCTTGCTCCGAGCCTTCCACGCACGCTTCCCTCAGAAACCGTTCCTTACTCCGCGGAGGAGGGGCCCTTGAGGGGGAGGTACTGTCATGGTCTTACCTCCTTGCTGTTCCCTTCGTTTGACATGTGCTGGCGGCCATCTTGGTTTCTGGGTTTTCTTGTAGCCTCCCACCCTGCGGCTCCTCCTTCCCACTGGGAGGAGCTGGATGCCCAGCTCATATATATAGGAGGTCTGTGGCTTCAGTTCCTTGCTTGGTCCTCCTGTGTTCACATACTTCCAAGACTGCTGCTGCTTCTGGTTCCTGATCCTGGCCTCGTCTGACTACCCCGTTGGTTCCTGATTCCGGCTTCGTCTGACTACCCCGTTGGTTCCTGATTCCGGCTTCGTCTGACTACCCCGTTGGTTCCTGTTCCTGGCTTCGTCTGACTACCCTTCTGGTTCCTGACCTCTGTCTCCGCAAGACCCTGCTTCGGTTTAGCCATCCGTTCGGACTTTGCTTACGGCTTGCTCTTCAATAAAACCTTCTTATTTTCCACTTCTCTTGTTGTACGTCTGGTTCATGGTTCCATGACAGTTCTCTCTAGTATTTTTTTCCAATAGTTTACTTTTTTAAACAGTAATCCCCTCAAAAATGCCTTAGAGGTGTCCCAGACCACAAGTCTACCGGCAGAACCATTATTTTCTATAAAAAAAAGTTTTAACTCTTCTATTATACTCTCTTTATCTGAGATTAATGATAGCCAATGGGGGTTAAACTTAAACAACGGCAAAGTATTATTTTTGTTCAGCTCCAGCTCCATTACCATTGCACTATGGTCCGATAAAGCCATGGGTATATAATTTATCCTAATCCTATTTTGAGATATTAGATTTTTATTTCCCAGAATCATATCTATTCTCGACCAGGTTTGGTGTGTTTTTGAGTAACAAGAATAATTAATTTCATCCGGGTTCTGCACCCGCCAGACATCTACCCAATTAAATTCATACACTAATTTACATAACTCAACGTTTTGTGCTCCTCCCCTTCCGCTGGACATCCTATCCCTAAGTGGATCCATAACCGCGTTGTAATCGCCGACCGCAATCAACATACATTCCTGTTTATTCAACATAAATCTATACAATTGGTACAACACATCTGATTTATATGGTGGTGGAATATATATATTTGCAAGTACAGTTTTTTTCCCCTCTACATAACAATGTAGAAAGAGGTACCTGCCACAATCGTCGGCCTCACATGCCAGAGCCTCAAATTTAATCCTATTATGTATCAAAATCGAGACCCCTCTAGAATAGGTGGTATACACCGAATGATATCCCGCCACCATCCATCTCCGCTCCAACCACCCTACTGATTCTTTATCTAAATGTGTCTCCTGGAGGCAGACGACGGCTGGCAGAAACCTCTTGATCCACTCAAGGATAGCAAACCTTTTAACCCTCTCTCGGAGCCCTCTCACGTTCAATGAAAGGACCCTAACCATCTATCCAGGAAGGGGAGAGAAAAAAATAAATAAAAAATCCTCTCTCCACGCCCCGCCCCCCCAACCCCTCCATATACCCTCCCATCCAAGTAGTCCCCCCTTCTGCTGGTCGGCAGACCGGGCGACTCCATATCTTAGCATATTGGCTCCTATCACCGCCTCCCCCCCAGCCTCAGAGACCCTCCCCATCCGCCCATTCGCTAACTTCCTCCGGAGTCTGAAAGAAAACGAACTTGCCATTATGTTCCACCCTTAGTTTTGCTGGAAAAAATAGACTATACTTTATACCTGCCTCCCTTAGTCTTTTTTTTACCGCTATATACTCTCTTCTTTGTGCATTAGTACTGAATGAATAATCTGGAAAAAGTTTAATCTTTACCCCCTGTATATAGTATCTTTCCGAGGTTCTAGCATCGGCTAATATTCCATCTCGGTCCTTGGCTAATAGGCATTTCACCAGTATCGGTCTAGGATAATCTCCTGGTACTCTATTTTTTGTAGGGACCCTATGTGCTCTTTCGATGGAAAACAGGGGAGAGAGAGTACCCTCTCTACTGTTTTCCCTTAACCATCTCTCCATAAAATCAGTACAATTTTCTCCCTCCGCTCGCTCTGGAATTCCCACACATCTTATATTTGTCCTTCTTGATCTATCCTCCTGGTCTACCAGTTTTTGTTCTATCTTAACATTTATCTGTTTTAAAGATGTCACTTCCTTCTCTAATTTCTGAACGGATTTCTCTAGGAGGGGGATCTTTTTTTCCATCTCTTGCAACCGCTGCCTTATTTTTTCCATCTCTGATCGTATAACCATAACATCTGTCTGTACTGCCCCAAGCTGGGTTACCAGATTACCCATTAAATTTTCCATCCGTGAAACCGTACTGAGTATATCCTGCACCATTTTTACATCTGTTTCTGTATATGTCACTGGGGTTCCCCTCTCTCCCTCTCCCCCTTCAGCTGACGTCTCATGCGTAGGTCCCTGCGGTCTAGGATCCAAAGTATTTTCTTTTTGTGGAGATCTTGGCCCTGGTGAATTCGGGACCAGGTATTTATTTAGGCCCGATTGTTTAGACCCACTTTCCAAACCTATGGCTGATCTCCTAGCGATGGTTCCCGCAGGGCCACGCGGTTCCTCCCTTTTCTTAGACGGCATTTCAATTCTTTTTTTTTTTTTTTTCCCTTTCCCTTCCTTCTTTCCTTTCTTTTCCCCTTTTCTTTTCCCTCTTTCCCCTCCTCCTTTCCCCCTCCCCCTCTTCTCTTCTTTCCCTTTTTCCTTCTCCCTCCCGCTCTCAGCACCAGAGCGGTTTAAAAACCCAAAGGAAACAAATATAATCCCCCTTCTTAAATTAATCACAACCAAAAATATAGACAACAAATTATTTCCATATTTGAAGCGTTTCCAACACAGAAAGTTAATCCGATAATGAGAAGGTCAGTTCAAGATCTATCCAGTAGTAAAAGAGTCAGTTCAAAGGGGAGAAACGTTAATAATGTTAGTAATGTTAATCAAGGCTTTGACCAGGAGAGGTGGATTCCTTGCGGAGCTGTACCACAGGGCAAAAAGTTCAGGCGTATCAGAAAGTACAGGTAGTTAGTTCATTGAGTCAAGGAGAGACAGTATCATTGATTATGTGAACTGGTGGAGACAGGGTTATATATCGTTATTCCTTCAGTCCGCGATAGCCTCAGACTGCATACCCATCCGCATACTCACAGTCACTGTGAAAAACAAACCCTCTGTCAGCTGCCGGGGATATCACCCCCACTACTTATACACCTTCACAGTGGAGGCAGACCTAAGGGCAAAAACTAACGTGGGTTGCAGTAGGAGGCAATACAAACTGTACCCCCAAGTTGATCACCCCTGATGGTCCTGTGTCCAGGTTTAAAGGACCTGTCGTTCGAAACTATGGTCAAATAGTGCAATCCAGGTCATCCTGGTCAACCGCTCCCACAAGGGCGAGCAGGAATCCACTACAAGCTCAGCAGCAGGCTAAAATGACAGCATCCTGAGCGCCCCTTTTTTTTTCAGCACGCCAGGTCTTCCACTCATTACTCTCCTCCACAACACAGCCGATGTGGCGACTCACCACCTGGCGACTCCTCAGATCGCAGAGCGGAGCGGGGGTCAGGACACAAGCACCGGCATCAAGAACAAGGCGGCCTCAACATTGCGGCGTTTCAGACTCTCGGTCCATCAGCTGTTCAGCTACTCAGCTGTTCCGGCGGTCCGGCGGTACGGTACGGCATGCCAGCGAGCGGCGGCGGGGCAAAGGCAGAGGCAGGGGAGGAAGTGGGGGCGGAGCCCCAGCGTCCTACGTCATACGCTCTCTCATGCTCCCGTGTGGTTAAATTAGTGGTTAAATTAGATTTATATATTTTATATTTTTTTTAGTAAAGGCTAAACTTAATTTAAACATATACATATGTACAGTACAGACCAAAAGTTTGGACACACCTCATTCAAAGAGTTTTCTTTATTTTCATGACTATGAAAATTGTAGATTCACACTGAAGGCATCAAAACTATGAATTAACACAAGTGGAATTATATACATAACAAAAAAGTGTGAAACAACTGAAAATATGTAATATTCTAGGTTCTTCAAAGTAGCCACCTTTTGCTTTGATTACTGCTTTGCACACTCTTGGCATTCTCTTGATGAGCTTCAAGAGGTAGTCACCTGAAATGGTCTTCCAACAGTCTTGAAGGAGTTCCCAGAGATGCTTAGCACTTGTTGGCCCTTTTGCCTTCACTCTGCGGTCCAGCTCACCCCAAACCATCTCGATTGGGTTCAGGTCCGGTGACTGTGGAGGCCAGGTCATCTGGCGCAGCACCCCATCACTCTCCTTCATGGTCAAATAGCCCTTACACAGCCTGGAGGTGTGTTTGGGGTCATTGTCCTGTTGAAAAATAAATGATGGTCCAACTAAACGCAAACCGGATGGAATAGCTTGCCGCTGCAAGATACTGTGGTAGCCATGCTCATTCAGTATGTCTTCAATTTTGAATAAATGCCCAACAGTGTCACTAGCAAAGCACCCCCACACCATCACACCTCCTCCTCCATGCTTCACGGTGGGAACCAGGCATGTAGAGCCCATCCGTTCACCTTTTCTGCGTCGCACAAAGACACAGTGGTTGGAACCAAAGATCTCAAATTTTGACTCATCAGACCAAAGCACAGATTTCCACTGGTCTAATGTCCATTCCTTGTGTTCTTTAGCCCAAACAAGTCTCTTCTGCTTGTTGCCTGTCCTTAGCAGTGGTTTCCTAGCAGATATTCTACCATGAAGGCCTGATTCACACAGTCTCCTCTTAACAGTTGTTCTAGAGATGTGTCTGCTGCTAGAACTCTGTGTGGCATTGATCTGGTCTCTAATCTGAGCTGCTGTTAACCTGCGATTTCTGAGACTGGTGACTTGGATGAACTTATCCTCCGCAGCAGAGGTGACTCTTGGTCTTCCTTTCTTGGGGCGTTCCGCATGTGAGCCAGTTTCTTTGTAGCGCTTGATGGTTTTTGTGACTGCACTTGGGGACACTTTCAAAGTTTTCCCAATTTTTCGAGCTGACTGACCTTCATTTCTTAACGTAATGATGGCCACTCGTTTTTCTTTACTTTGCTGCTTTTTTCTTGCCATAATACAAATTCTAACAGTCTATTCAGTAGGACTATCTGCCGTGTATCCACCTGACTTCTCCACAACGCAACTGATGGTCCCAACCCCATTTATAAGGCAAGAAATCCCACTTATTAAACCTGTCAGGGCACACCTGTGAAGTGAAAACCATTTCAGGTGACTACCTCTTGAAGCTCATCAAGAGAATGCCAAGAGTGTGCAAAGGAGTAATCAAAGCAAAAGGTGGCTACTTTGAAGAACCTAGAATATTACATAATTTCAGTTGTTTCACACTTTTTTGTTATGTATATAATTCCACATGCGTTATTTCATAGTTTTGATGCCTTCAGTGTGAATCTACAATTTTCATAGTCATGAAATTAAAGAAAACTCTTTGAATGAGAAGGTGTGTCCAAACTTTTGATCTGTACTGTATATAAGCTTTTAGCCATAATATATTTACACATATTATTATATATTTAGAATATTTAATATATTATAATATATCTAAATTCATCAGTAGTAGTTTCCCAAATATTATGCATTGATATATATCAGAAGTATGAATATATATATATATATATATATATATATATATAATTTTTTTTGCATTTATTTTGTGCCATTCATTTTTTACAGTTGCCAAAAAAATAATAATATATAAATCTAATTTAACCTCTATTTCTGAAAAAGTTTGCAACAGGATTTGAACGCAGAGCTTCTGCATCATAGCCCAGAACTTTAACTACTACACTATATAGCTGGATAGCCAGTCACAAAATTTGAGACTTCTACTGTAGAGGAACAACACTTTTAGTGTTTGGCTATATAGTGTACTGGTTAAAGTTCTGGGCTGTAATGCAGAAGCTATGAGTTCACATCCTGTCAGAAATAGAGGCTAAACTTAATTTAAACATACACGTTTTTAGCCGTAATATATTTACACATATTTAGAATATATAATATATTATAATATATGTAAATATATTATGGCTAAAACATCAGTAGTAGTTTCCCATGTATTATGCATTCATATATATCAGAAGTATGATATATATATATATATATATATATATATATTTATATATATATATATATTTATTTATTTTCTAGTAATTACACATTTATTTTGTGCCATACATTTTTTACACTTACAAAAAAAATATATAAGTCTAATTTAACCGCTACTTCTGAAAAAGTTTTTGACAGGATTTAAAGTAACAGCTTCTGAATCATAGCCCAGAACTTTAACCGCTACACTATATAGCTGCATATCCAGTCACAAAAAATTAATAAAAAATAAAATAAAATATGAGACTTCTACTGTATAGGTCTCAGTAGAAGTACCGCACAGTAGAAGTCTCATTTTTTAAATTTATTTATTTAAGCGACTGGCTATGCAGCTATTATCGCTGAGTGGTTAAGTGCCTCTAATGCAAAAGGTACTGACTTTAAATCCCGCCCGAAACTTTTCTGAAATACAGGCCAAATTAGATTTAAATACACTTAGGTGTCACCAAGCACTGACTCCATATATGGACATAGTTATGGGATTTCCATTACTGTACAGCGATCTTCTGCATAGAAATAGGGGCTAAATTAGATTTAAATACACTGACTTGAGCATCGCGCTCGAGCACACGTGGTGTTTGGCCGAACTCCGCGATGTGCTGAGCATATAACTAGTGTTTGGCTAAGCATGCTGGCTCTACACTAATAATAAAGAATTTTTGAAAAACAAAATCATGTTTTTTTATGTCTCCATTTTCTGAAAGCCATATTTTTTTATTTATTTTTTTGGTGATCATCTTGTGTAGGGGCTTGTTTTTTGCAGGAAATGTAGATGTTTTTATTGATAAATGTAATATTACACTTGTCATCCTGGCATCCTATAGTTTAAAGTTTCTGGGTCCCAAAACAAAATCTGTAACAGTGTCTCCCCATCTTTTCACTATATGTGACAGTGAATCCTTTTGAACTTTCTCTGGCTATATCTGCATCTCTTATAATTAATGTTATGACCATACGCTGTCACATATTTCACTAGCATCTGTATGTTTCAATTTAGAATTGAGAAAAGGAAACAAAAAAGTGTGAACCAATAGAGGAAACAGTGGCGACAGTGGGTGTTAATAAAATAGTGTTAAAAGGGACTGTTAAAAAAAAAGCTTCTAGTTTTATGTAATGACTTAAAAGGTGAGTTTATAGTCAAAAGGTTAATGTCTCAGAATTGTTAATGTTCTGATGGTTATCCTGGCCATCTAAATTATCTTTCAAAGAATAGCAAATTCATCAATCCATTTCAAAATGTCTAAAGTCAGTTTTCGGCATGTAGGAATTAATTCTCCTTTATGCTTTCTTTCTTTTCATGATTTTCTCCTGCTTTTGGCTTCCAAAACTGTGCAGAAACCGTATGGCTGTACTCTAACAGTACTCTAAATGTTTAAGCTGCTTGTGATACCTGTGGCAATTGTTTGCTATGATTTTTTAAAAATTATGTGTTTAGCGTGTGTGGATGTTATTGAATAAAAACATATTGCCAATTATTGGTGACCAGCATCTAATATTGTTTATAGCTGCTTATGTATAAGAACATTTTGAAGGTCATATATATGTGTCCTTCTTGACCTTTCCTCTTTACTCAAGATAATCTGAGATGAGCAGAGCAAGAAAACATGAGGAAAACATAATTTAGGCAGGCTATATTATGTTGTATATCATGGGTAGAGTTGAGCGAACACCTGGATGTTCGGGTTCGAGAAGTTCGGCCGAACATCCCGGAAATGTTCGGGTTCGGGATCCGAACCCGATCCGAACTTCGTCCCGAACCCGAACCCCATTGAAGTCAATGGGGACCCGAACTTTTCGGCACTAAAAAGGCTGTAAAACAGCCCAGGAAAGAGCTAGAGGGCTGCAAAAGGCAGCAACATGTAGGTAAATCCCCTGCAAACAAATGTGGATAGGGAAATGAATTAAAATAAAAATTAAATAAATAAAAATTAACCAAAATCAATTGGAGAGAGGTTCCATAGCAGAGAATCTGGCTTCCCGTCACCCACCACTGGAACAGTCCATTCTCAGATATTTAGGCCCCGGCACCCAGGCAGAGGAGAGAGGTCCCGTAACAGAGAATCTGTCTTCATGTCAGCAGAGAATTAGTCTGCATGTCATAGCAGAGAATGAGGCTTCACGTCAGCCACCACTGCAACAGTCCATTGGCATATATTTAGGCCCAGCACCCAGGCAGAGGAGGGAGGTCCCGTAACAGAGAATCTGTCTTCATGTCAGCAGAGAATTAGTCTGCATGTCATAGCAGAGAATGAGGCTTCACGTCAGCCACCACTGCAACAGTCCATTGGCATATATTTAGGCCCAGCACACACACAGGCAGAGGAGAGAGGTCCCGTAACAGAGAATCTGGCTTCATGTCAGCAGAGAATCAGTCTGCATGTCATAGCAGAGAATGAGGCTTCACGTCAGCCACCACTGCAACAGTCCATTGGCATATATTTAGGCCCAGCACACACACAGGCAGAGGAGAGAGGTCCCGTAACAGAGAATCTGGCTTCATGTCAGCAGAGAATCAGTCTGCATGTCATAGCAGAGAATGAGGCTTCACGTCAGCCACCACTGCAACAGTCCATTGGCATATATTTAGGCCCAGCACCCAGGCAGAGGAGGGAGGTCCCGTAACAGAGAATCTGTCTTCATGTCAGCAGAGAATTAGTCTGCATGTCATAGCAGAGAATGAGGCTTCACGTCACCCACCACTGCAACAGTCCATTGGCATATATTTAGGCCTAGCACACAGGCAGAGCAGAGAGGTCCCGTAACAGACAATCTGGCTTCATGACAGCAGAGAATCAGTCTGCATGTCATAGCAGAGAATGAGGCTTCACGTCACCCACCACTGCAACAGTCCATTGGCATATATTTAGGCCTAGCACACAGGCAGAGCAGAGAGGTCCCGTAACAGACAATCTGGCTTCATGTCAGCAGAGAATCAGTCTGCATGTCATAGCAGAGAATGAGGCTTCACGTCACCCACCACTGCAACAGTCCATTGGCATATATTTAGGCCTAGCACACAGGCAGAGCAGAGAGGTCCCGTAACAGACAATCTGGCTTCATGACAGCAGAGAATCAGTCTGCATGTCATAGCAGAGAATGAGGCTTCACGTCACCCACCACTGCAACAGTCCATTGGCATATATTTAGGCCTAGCACACAGGCAGAGCAGAGAGGTCCCGTAACAGACAATCTGGCTTCATGTCAGCAGAGAATCAGTCTGCATGTCATAGCAGAGAATGAGGCTTCACGTCACCCACCACTGCAACAGTCCATTGGCATATATTTAGGCCTAGCACACAGGCAGAGCAGAGAGGTCCCGTAACAGACGATCTGGCTTCATGTCAGCAGAGAATCAGTCTGCATGTCATAGCAGAGAATCAGGCTTCACGTCAGCCACCACTGCAACAGTCCATGGTCATAAATTTAGGCCCAGCACCCAGGCAGAGGAGAGAGGTCCCGTAACAGACAATCTGGCTTCATGTCAGCAGAGAATTAGTCTGCATGTCATAGCAGAGAATCAGGCTTCATGTCAGCCACCACTGCAACAGTCCATTGGCATATATTTAGGCCTAGCACACAGGCAGAGGAGAGGTTCATTCAACTTTGGGTAGCATCGCAATATAATGGTAAAATGAAAATAAAAATAGGATTGAATGAGGAAGTGCCCTGGAGTCCAATAATATATGGTTATGGGGAGGTAGTTAATGTCTAATCTGGACAAGGGACGGACAGGTCCTGTGGGATCCATGCCTGGTTCATTTTTATGAACGTCAGCTTGTCCACATTGGCTGTAGACAGGCGGCTGCGTTTGTCTGTAATGACGCCCCCTGCCGTGCTGAATACACGTTCAGACAAAACGCTGGCTGCCGGGCAGGCCAGCACCTCCAAGGCATAAAAGGCTAGCTCTGGCCACGTGGACAATTTAGAGACCCAGAAGTTGAATGGGGCCGAACCATCAGTCAGTACGTGGAGGGGTGTGCACACGTACTGTTCCACCATGTTAGTGAAATGTTGCCTCCTGCTAACACGTTGCGTATCAGGTGGTGGTGCAGTTAGCTGTGGCGTGTTGACAAAAGTTTTCCACATCTCTGCCATGCTAACCCTGCCCTCAGAGGAGCTGGCCGTGACACAGCTGCCTTGGCGACCTCTTGCTCCTCCTCTGCCTTGGCCTTGGGCTTCCACTTGTTCCCCTGTGACATTTGGGAATGCTCTCAGTAGCGCGTCTACCAACGTGCGCTTGTACTCGCGCATCTTCCTATCACGCTCCAGTGCAGGAAGTAAGGTGGGCACATTGTCTTTGTAGCGTGGATCCAGCAGGGTGGCAACCCAGTAGTCCGCACAGGTTAAAATGTGGGCAACTCTGCTGTCGTTGCGCAGGCACTGCAGCATGTAGTCGCTCATGTGTGCCAGGCTGCCCAGGGGTAAGGACAAGCTGTCCTCTGTGGGAGGCGTATCGTCATCGTCCTGCCTTTCCCCCCAGCCACGCACCAGTGATGGACCCGAGCTGCGTTGGGTGCCACCCCGCTGTGACCATGCTTCATCCTCATCCTCCTCCACCTCCTCCTCATCCTCGTCCTCCTCGTCCTCCAGTAGTGGGCCCTGGCTGGCCACATTTGTACCTGGCCTCTGCTGTTGCAAAAAACCTCCCTCTGAGTCACTTCGAAGAGACTGGCCTGAAAGTGCTAAAAATGACCCCTCTTCCTCATCCTCCTCCTCCTCCTCCTGGGCCACCTCCTGTTCCATCATCGCCCTAAGTGTTTTCTCAAGGAGACATAGAAGTGGTATTGTAACGCTGATAACGGTGTCATCGCCACTGGCCATGTTGGTGGAGTACTCGAAACAGCGCAACAGGGCACACAGGTCTCGCATGGAGGCCCAGTCATTGGTGGTGAAGTGGTGCTGTTCTGTAGTGCGACTGACCCGTGCGTGCTGCAGCTGAAACTCCACTATGGCCTGCTGCTGCTCGCACAGTCTGTCCAGCATGTGCAAGGTGGAGTTCCACCTGGTGGGCACGTCGCATATGAGGCGGTGAGCGGGAAGGCCGAAGTTACGCTGTAGCGCAGACAGGCGAGCAGCGGCAGGATGTGAACGCCGGAAGCGCGAACAGACGGCCCGCACTTTATGCAGCAGCTCTGACATGTCGGGGTAGTTGTGAATGAACTTCTGCACCACCAAATTCAGCACATGCGCCAAGCAAGGGATGTGCGTCAAATTGGCTAGTCCCAGAGCTGCAACGAGATTTCGCCCATTATCACACACCACCAGGCCGGGCTTGAGGCTCACCGGCAGCAACCACTCGTCGGTCTGTTGTTCAATACCCCGCCACAACTCCTGTGCGGTGTGGGGCCTGTCCCCCAAACATATGAGTTTCAGAATGGCCTGCTGACGTTTACCCCGGGCTGTGCTGAAGTTGGTGGTGAAGGTGTGTGGCTGACTGGATGAGCAGGTGGAAGAAGAGGAGGAGGAAGCCGAGAAGGAGGAGGTGGCAACAGGAGGCAAAGAATGTTGCCCTGCGATCCTTGGCGGCGGCAGGACGTGCGCCAAACAGCTCTCCGCCTGGGGCCCAGCTGCCACTACATTTACCCAGTGTGCAGTTAGGGAGATATAGCGTCCCTGGCCGTGCTTACTGGTCCACGTATCTGTGGTTAGGTGGACCTTGCTACAGATGGCGTTGCGCAGTGCACACTTGATTTTATCGGATACTTGGTTGTGCAGGGAAGGCACGGCTCTCTTGGAGAAGTAGTGCCGGCTGGGAACAACATACTGTGGGACAGCAAGCGACATGAGCTGTTTGAAGCTGTCTGTGTCCACCAGCCTAAATGACAGCATTTCATAGGCCAGTAGTTTAGAAATGCTGGCATTCAGGGCCAGGGATCGAGGGTGGCTAGGTGGGAATTTACGCTTTCTATCAAATGTTTGTGAGATGGAGAGCTGAACGCTGGCGTGTGACATGGTTGAGACGCTTGGTGACGGAGGTGGTGGTGGTGGTGTTGGTGGTACATCCCCTGTTTGCTGGGCGGCAGGTGCCAACGTTCCTCCAGAGGCGGAGGAAGAGGCCGAGGCGGCAGCAGCAGAATAGGCCGAGGCGGCAGCAGCAGAAGAGGTAGCAGGGGGAGCCTGAGTGACTTCCTTGGTTTTAAGGTGTTTACTCCACTGCAGTTCATGCTTTGCATGCAGGTGCCTGGTCATGCAGGTTGTGCTCAGGTTCAGAACGTTAATGCCTCGCTTCAGGCTCTGATGGCACAGCGTGCAAACCACTCGGGTCTTGTCGTCAGCACATTGTTTGAAGAAGTGCCATGCCAGGGAACTCCTTGAAGCTGCCTTTGGGGTGCTCGGTCCCAGATGGCGGCGGTCAGTAGCAGGCGGAGTCTCTTGGCGGCGGGTGTTCTGCTTTTGCCCACTGCTCCCTCTTTTGCTACGCTGTTGGCTCGGTCTCACCACTGCCTCTTCCTCCGAACTGTGAAAGTCAGTGGCACGACCTTCATTCCATGTGGGGTCTAGGACCTCATCGTCCCCTGCATCGTCTTCCACCCAGTCTTGATCCCTGACCTCCTGTTCAGTCTGCACACTGCAGAAAGACGCAGCAGTTGGCACCTGTGTTTCGTCATCATCAGAGACATGCTGAGGTGGTATTCCCATGTCCTCATCATCAGGAAACATAAGTGGTTGTGCGTCAGTGCATTCTATGTCTTTCACCGCTGGGGAAGGGCTAGGTGGATGCCCTTGGGAAACCCTGCCAGCGGAGTCTTCAAACAGCATAAGAGACTGCTGCATAACTTGAGGCTGAGACAGTTTCCCTGGTATGCATGGGGGTGATGTGACAGACTGATGGGGTTGGTTTTCAGGCGCCATCTGTGCGCTTTCTGCAGAAGACTGGGTGGGAGATAATGTGAACGTGCTGGATCCACTGTCGGCCACCCAATTGACTAATGCCTGTACCTGCTCAGGCCTTACCATCCTTAGAACGGCATTGGGCCCCACCATATATCGCTGTAAATTCTGGCGGCTACTGGGACCTGAGGTAGTTGGTACACTAGGACGTGTGGATGTGGCAGAACGGCCACGTCCTCTCCCAGCACCAGAGGGTCCACTAACACCACCACGACCATGTCCACGTCCGCGTCCCTTACTAGATGTTTTTCTCATTGTTATGGTTCACCACAACAACAAATATATTATTTGGCCCAATGTATTGTATTCAAATTCAGCGGGATATAAATTTGAGGCCTAGTATTTAGGCGCTGGGTGACCGGTATGGATTTAGTGACAGAATTAGACTTGGAAATGCACAGAAGCGTGTGTGTGAAGTTATTCTGAATGACCCTATGTGCACCTTCAATATTATATACCCTTTTAGGGATAGATTTCAAATAGCTCTGATATAGCAGAAACCACTAAATTATGAAATTGCTAAATTGGGAATTGTACTTCAACCCAGAACAAAAAATGTGCTTTGACGGACACTAAATATCTTGCCCAGCAACAACAGTACAGCGGTGGGTAACGAGAGATTTAGAGGGATTTAAATTTGAGGCCTAGTATTTAGGCGCTGGGTCACCGGTATGGATTTAGTGACAGAATTAGACTTGGAAATGCACAGAAGCGTGTGTGTGAAGTTATTCTGAATGACCCTATGTGCACCTTCAATATTATATACCCTTTTAGGGATAGATTTCAAATAGCTCTGATATAGCAGAAACCACTAAATTATGAAATTGCTAAATTGGGAATTGTACTTCAACCCAGAACAAAAAATGTGCTTTGACGGACACTAAATATCTTGCCCAGCAACAACAGTACAGCGGTGGGTAACGAGAGATTTAGAGGGATTTAAATTTGAGGCCTAGTATTTAGGCGCTGGGTGACAGGTATGGGTTTAGTGACAGAATTAGACTTGAAAATACACAGTAGCGGGTGTGTGTGAAGTTATTCTGAATGACCCAATGTGCACCTTCAATATTATATACCCTTTTTGGGATAGATTTCAAATAGCTCTGATATAGCAGGAACCACTAAATTATGAAATTGCTAAATTGGGAATTGTACTTCAACCCAGAACAAAAAATGTGCTTTGACGGACACTAAATATCTTGCCCAGCAACAACAGTACAGCGGTGGGTAACGAGAGATTTAGAGGGATTTAAATTTGAGGCCTAGTATTTAGGCGCTGGGTCACCGGTATGGATTTAGTGACAGAATTAGACTTGGAAATGCACAGAAGCGTGTGTGTGAAGTTATTCTGAATGACCCTATGTGCACCTTCAATATTATATACCCTTTTAGGGATAGATTTCAAATAGCTCTGATATAGCAGAAACCACTAAATTATGAAATTGCTAAATTGGGAATTGTACTTCAACCCAGAACAAAAAATGTGCTTTGACGGACACTAAATATCTTGCCCAGCAACAACAGTACAGCGGTGGGTAACGAGAGATTTAGAGGGATTTAAATTTGAGGCCTAGTATTTAGGCGCTGGGTCACCGGTATGGATTTAGTGACAGAATTAGACTTGGAAATGCACAGAAGCGTGTGTGTGAAGTTATTCTGAATGACCCTATGTGCACCTTCAATATTATATACCCTTTTAGGGATAGATTTCAAATAGCTCTGATATAGCAGAAACCACTAAATTATGAAATTGCTAAATTGGGAATTGTACTTCAACCCAGAACAAAAAATGTGCTTTGACGGACACTAAATATCTTGCCCAGCAACAACAGTACACCGGTGGGTAACGAGAGATTTAGAGGGAATTAAATTTGAGGCCTAGTATTTAGGCGCTGGGTCACCGGTATGGATTTAGTGACAGAATTAGACTTGGAAATACACAGTAGCGGGTGTGTGTGAAGTTATTCTGAATGACCCTATGTGCACCTTCAATATTATATACCCTTTTAGGGATAGATTTCAAATAGCTCTGATATAGCAGAAACCACTAAATTATGAAATTGCTAAATTGGGAATTGTACTTCAACCCAGAACAAAAAATGTGCTTTGACGGACACTAAATATCTTGCCCAGCAACAACAGTACAGCGGTGGGTAACGAGAGATTTAGAGGGAATTAAATTTGAGGCCTAGTATTTAGGCGCTGGGTCACCGGTATGGATTTAGTGACAGAATTAGACTTGGAAATGCACAGAAGCGTGTGTGTGAAGTTATTCTGAATGACCCTATGTGCACCTTCAATATTATATACCCTTTTTGGGATAGATTTCAAATAGCTCTGATATAGCAGGAACCACTAAATTATGAAATTGCTAAATTGGGAATTGTACTTCAACCCAGAACAAAAAATGTGCTTTGACGGGCACTAAATAACTTTCCCAGCTACAACAGGACAACGGTAACGAGAGATTTAGAGGGATTTAAATTTGAGGCCTAGTATTTAGGCGCTGGGTGACAGGTATGGGTTTAGTGACAGAATTAGACTTGGAAATACACAGTAGCGGGTGTGTGTGAAGTTATTCTGAATGACCCTATGTGCACCTTCAATATTATATACCCTTTTTGGGATAGATTTCAAATAGCTCTGATATAGCAGAAACCACTAAATTATGAAATTGCTAAATTGGGAATTGTACTTCAACCCAGAACAAAAAATGTGCTTTGACGGACACTAAATATCTTGCCCAGCAACAACAGTACAGCGGTGGGTAACGAGAGATTTAGAGGGAATTAAATTTGAGGCCTAGTATTTAGGCGCTGGGTCACCGGTATGGATTTAGTGACAGAATTAGACTTGGAAATACACAGTAGCGGGTGTGTGTGAAGTTACTCTGAATGACCCTATGTGCACCTTCAATATTATATACCCTTTTTGGGATAGATTTCAAAGAGCTCTGATATAGCAGGAACCACTAAATTATGAAATTGCTAAATTGGGAATTGTATTTCAACCCAGAACAAGAAATGTGCTTGAACGGACACTAAATAACTCGCCCAGCTACAGCACTAGGGACAGATTTAGCTGGATATAAATTTGAGGCCTAGTATTTAGGCGCTGGGTGACCGGTATGGATTTAGTGACAGAATTAGACTGGGATATGGCCAAAAAATGAACAGACTATTGCTGGTTAAATGCACTTGGTGTGACAGCTTCACCCTGATGTAGGCTTTAGCCAAAAAACAACCACACCATTGAGGGTTAAATGCACTTGGTGACAGGCGCAGCTTGCCCCTGATTTTGTATATGGCCAAAAAATGAACAGACTATTGCTGGTTAAATGCACTTGGTGTGACAGCTTCACCCTGATGTAGGCTTTAGCCAAAAAACAACCACACCATTGAGGGTTAAATGCACTTGGTGACAGGCGCAGCTTGCCCCTGATTTTGTATATGGCCAAAAAATGAACAGACTATTGCTGGTTAAATGCACTTGGTGTGACAGCTTCACCCTGATGTAGGCTTTAGCCAAAAAACAACCACACCATTGAGGGTTAAATGCACTTGGTGACAGGCGCAGCTTGCCCCTGATTTTGTATATGGCCAAAAAATGAACAGACTATTGCTGGTTAAATGCACTTGGTGTGACAGCTTCACCCTGATGTAGGCTTTAGCCAAAAAACAACCACACCATTGAGGGTTAAATGCACTTGGTCGCAGCTTGTGCTGGCGCACCACAAGACACAAAATGGCCGCCGATCACCCCAGAAAAATGAGACTGACAAACGGTCTGTGCAGCCTAAAAACAGTGAGCAATTGAGGATCAGCAGCTCAATGATCCACAGCTGCAGATCGATCAGTTAATCAAGTCCTTTGGAGGAGTTAATCTGCCTAATCTCGCCCTACTGTCGCAGCCGCAACCTCTCCCTACGCTAATCAGAGCAGAGTGACGGGCGGCGCTATGTGACTCCAGCTTAAATAGAGGCTGGGTCACATGGTGCTCTGGCCAATCACAGCCATGCCAATAGTAGGCATGGCTGTGATGGCCTCTTGGGGCAAGTAGTATGACGCTTGTTGATTGGCTGCTTTGCAGCCTTTCAAAAAGCGCCAAGAAAGCGTCACAAAAGCGCGAAGAAAGCGACGAACACCGAACCCGAACCCGGACTTTTACGAAAATGTCCGGGTTCGGGTCCGTGTCACGGACACCCCAAAATTCGGTACGAACCCGAACTATACAGTTCGAGTTCGCTCATCCCTAATCATGGGTATTGTGTATATACTTTGTTAACATTGTGGTATTAACTTAATGAGTTTGTCTCACTTCAGCAAATGGCATTTATCATGTAAAGAAAGTTAATTCAAGGGACTTACTGATGTTTTGTGATTGCCCATATTGCCTCCTTTGCTGACTTGATTTGTTTTTCCATCACATTATACACTGCTCGTTTACAGGTATTACGACCACCCTGTAATTCAGCAGTGGTGGTCGTGCTTGCACACTATAGGAAAAAGTGTCAGCCTCTCTGGTGGCCGGGACCATGGGAGCACACATACTGTATGCATGCATGTGCATTTATATAGCAATGGGAAAATTAATCCAGCTAACAAAGGAAGCAATATGGATAAATACAATACATTAGTAAATGCCTTATATTAACTACATGATACTTGTCATTTGCAGAATTTGCAAATCCTTTAAATCCTTTAAATCCATTTTAACTTAGATTCTAATAAACTTAACATCACTCTTAGGCTGTAGTAGGTCTACTAGTGTTATACAGATTTATTGCACAGTGCCAATAGACTGCTATGGGGATTTTTTGCACTACTCCTCTCTCTGTGTACCTTCAATTTTTCCATATAAATCAATGAGAAGCAAATTCAATTGGGGACATTTCCCATATGTCAGTATTGATCCCCTGTTAGCTGGAGTGAAATGTGTCTAATTTATTAGGAAGCAAATGTCTTCTAATAATAAATTAGTCGCATCTCTGGTACTTCTTCAGCCAGAAAGTGTTCTGGCTGGCGTACTGTAGACATCAGCTATAACTTATGCCAAACTATAACTACAGTAGTGCAAATTGTAGTAAATCAGGAAGCGCCGTCCCCTCCCGCTTAAACCCTGCACTATTTTCTCACCGGCTCAGAAAAGTGTTGATAAGTTGAAAATTTGGCACATTATGGTACAAATATGGCATGCACCATAATTTACAACTTTTTTACGCCACAATAGTGGTATAAAAGCTTTAATAAATGTCCCCCTACTGTGCCTAACAATTTGTGCCCTGTTTTATTGCATGCTACATTACATAGGCTGTCCTCTCTAGAAAGTAAGGCAGAATATTCACCTAAACATGGTGTACAATATATACTGTTTTTTATGCTGAAATTGTTTTTGTTATAAATGCATATGACTACATAAGGACATACTTGATTTTTGTGTTTTTTAATGCATTGTTTGGTCTGTTATTAATAAAATTATCAGCATTAGTATTTGCATAGTTTGTGATGTGTGTCCACCTAGAGAGATTTTTAAATAAATTTAATAAATATTTATTGTAACATAAAGGGAATATATGAGTAATAATAATAATTATAATAATAATAATAATTATTATTAATATTATTATTAATTGTTGTTTTTATTATTAATTCTATTCACTATGTTAAACCACTTCAAATGAGGTGTTTGAAATTATGGTGTGCAATAAAAAAAAAAAATAAATAAACATGTTCTAATGGTCAAATGGTCTTTTTGTATTTTTTTTTTTTTAAAGGAAATTTATGAAGACGGTGCTCAGGAATTAACATTATATAAGAATATGGAATTACAAACTGAATATGCTATTTTAAAACTTCCCTTGGATTCCAACCATTCCCAGTTGGATATTGCTAACAGGAAAGAAGCTTTTGGTATGTTTAAATTAACTATATGAAATGTAAATACGTATAATGTGCTAAAATACGGAAGTTAATATAAGGAAACTTGTCCGAAGCATAAAGAGGATCTGTCAGCTCTTCAGACATGTCTATTTTAGTAAATAATGTACTCCATATACAGTTGTTGGCAAACGTTTTGACACTGACACAAATTTTAGTTTTCACAAAGTTTGCTGCTACTATACACTACTTTTGGATCTTTTTGTCAGATGTTTTGTCAGATATTTCTCTATTTTTTTATTTTTTTTACGGTGTCTACCTGAGGGGTTAGGTCATGTGATATTTTTATACAGCAAGTTGTTATGGATGTGGCAAGTTGTTATGGATTTATTTAAGTTTTACACAATAAAAGCATTTTTGAAACAAACAAAATCATGTTTTAGTGTCTCCATATTCTTAGAGCCATAGTTTTTTTTATTTTTTGGGCGATTGTCCTAGATAGGGTCTCATGTTTTGTGGGATGAGATGATAGCTTGATTGGTACTATTTTGGGGTGCGTATGACATTTTGATTACTTGGTATTACACTTTTTGTGATGTAAGGTGACAAAAAATTGCTTTTTTTACACCGTTTTTAGTTAATTTTTTTTACAATATTTACCTCAGGGGTTAGGTCATGTGATATTTTTATACAACAGGTTGTTATGGATCTGGCGATACCTAATATGTATACTTTTTTTAATGTATTTAAGTTTTACACAATAAAAGCATTTTTGAAACAAAAAAAATATGTTTTTGTGTCTCCATATTCTGAGAGCCATAGTTTTTTATTTTTTGAGCAATTGTCTTAGGTAGGGTCTAATGTTTTGCGGTATGAGATGACGGTTTGATTTGTACTATTTTGCGGTGCGTATGACTTGCAGGACTTTCTTGGACACCCTAAAGGCTTCGTCACAGCCATTGAACTTCTCTCCTTGACGATCCGATAAATGATTGATTTAGATGCAATCTGACAAGCAGCAATATCCTTGCCTGTGAAGCCCATTGCTAGTGATCTGATAAATGGTTGATTATAGGTGAAATCTTATACGCAGCAATGTTTTTGCTTGTGAAGCCCTTTGATGCAAAACAATGATGATTACATGTATTTTCTTGGTGATAACTGTGGTTAACAGAAGAAGACAATGTTTTCAAGCACCACCTCCTTTTTAAAGCAACTGCTCTTCTAATTCCAGAAGCATGGAAGAGTGATATCAGCTGCCCTGTCCTCGTTAAGGCTACTTTCACACTAGCGCTTGATCGGATCCGTTCTGAACGGATCCGATCATATTAATGCAGACGGAGGCTCCGTTCAGTACGGATCCGTCTGCATTAATAATTTTCTAAGTGCGCAAGATGCCTGAGCGGATCCGTTCAGACTTTCAATGTAAAGTCAATGGGGGACGGATCCGCTTGAAGATTGAGCCATATGGTGACCTCTTCAAGCGGATCCGTTCCCATTGACTTACATTGTAAGTCTGAACGGATCCGCTCGCCTCCGCACGGCCAGGCGGACAGCTGAACGCTGCAAGCAGCGTTCAGCTGTCCGCCTGTTCGTGCGGAGGCGAGCTGAGCGGAGGCTGAACGCCGCCAGACTGATGCAGTCTGAGCGGATCCGCTCCATTCAGACTGCATCAGGGCTGGACGGAGGCGTTCGGGTCCGCTCGTGAGCTCCTTCAAACGGAGCTCACGAGCGGACCGACGAACGCTAGTGTGAAACTAGCCTTATACTGTCTCCTCAGCAAATGACAAGATCACTGAAATTATGTTAGCATGTCATTTCAGCTATATTTTTTTACAGGGCTGAAATGTAGTAGAAGTGTTTTTTTTTTGCCCTTGTTAATTGTCATGTCAAGAGATGACTTTGCAGTCAATTGCAATTCATCTGATCACTGAATCATCTGATCCATCAATCCACACAATATAGTAAAGCCAAAAAGTGTATCATAATTGTTCTTTGCACGGTGAATGGAAGTATTCCATTCTAGAGGACTATTAGGCCAAGTTCACATGAACGTATGGCTTTTCCGTTCCGTTTTTCCGTATGGCATATACAGTATACAGTAATTACATAGAAAAAATTGGGCTAGGCATAACATTTTCAATAGATGGTTCAGCAAAAACGGAAAGGATACGGAAGACATACGGATGCATTTCCGTATGTGTTCCGTTTTTTTGCGGACCCATTGACTTAAATAGAGCCACGGAACGTGATTTGCGGGCAATAATAGGACATGTTCTATCTTTCAACGGAACGGAAAAACGGAAATACCGAAACGGAATGCATTTCCGTTTTTTTTGCGGAACCATTGAAATGAATGGTTCCGTATACGGACCGTATACGGAACACAAAAAAACGGCCCGTACACTCGCAAAAAAAACGTTTGTGTGAACTAGGCCTTAGGCTGTGTTTACTTTTGAAACATTTTAATTGCTGCAATGTACATATCTAAAAAATTAAGCAACTTTGACACCCATTGACACACTTTCTGAAAAACTGGCATTAAAGTGCTCCCCTTGTATTGTATGTGGGCTGGTGATCAAAAATAAAACAGTTTGTATATTTTGATGGTCATTATTCAAGGTCCATTAAAAAACATGGCCAATTGAATAGGCTCAGACTTTAATTGCTCTGAAAACGGTGGTGGAACAGCCATTAAAAACGTGCATGCACCTTAAGGCTGGGTTCACACCTGAGTGTTTTACAGCGCGTTCCTACACGCTGTGAAACGCTCAACAAGGAGAAACCAATGCTTCCCTATCGGCATGGTTCTCACCTGGGCATTTACAGCGCGTACGATCGCGCTGTAAAACGCCCGACGCCCCAAGAAGTACATCAGCTTCTTTGGGGCGTCTTGTCGTGCGTTCCCGTACATAGACTTTCGGGAACGCGCGACAATGGGCGTTCGCTTGTCTCTATATGCGCGATTGCAAACGCCGGTACAATCGCGCATACAGAGCACTCCATCGCGAACGCTCAGGTGTGAACCCAGCGTAATGGTTTCCTTCATACAGTTTCAGTGCAGACCTATGTGTCTGTATTGTTACAAACTACAAGTATAGCATCTGTGCTACAGTACATCCTTCTACTAGTTCCCCTAAATACTTTCTTTAGATTAGCTACAAAAAAGGACCCAGAGAGTTCAGAAGCACATGACAGAAAGACAGACTGTACACAGGGTTTGTTTTATAGAGATCAAATGACTTATGTACAAAAAACTGTTGTTTATTTATTTATTTTAGATGCACAGTAATTAGTGTTGAAATTGGATTTCGGTCTGAAATTTAGGAAAAATTGGATTAAAAACAAATCCATTTTCCTAAAATGGCGGCTGTATGTGTTAAAAAGTGAATCTAAGTGTAGAGGAGACAAGCCCGGGAACACAAGATCACCCAAAATGCCTTTCAGCCAATCCACAGATAGCCATCCCCTGTGATGTCACAGCCCTATAAAACCCTCATCCCGCAGTCTCTGCCATTGTCCTATGAGCTGAGCATAGGGAGAGACATGGCAAGTGCTCATATGTAGGGACAGTGTTTGCTGAAAATAAATAATAGAACAATATTAGAGAGGGAGACTGCAAGAACAGTGCAGGGAGAGTGCAGAGAGAGTGCAGGGAGACTGCAGATAGTCTTATTCTGCATCAGTTTTGTTTATTTATTCCTACATTTACTTATTCCTTCATCAGTCGTAAACTTAGCTATGAAATTCAATACCAATAAGATAGAAGCCTTTATTATTCCAGTGCCAGCATGCCAACCTATACCACCCAGTCCACACCCCTTAGGGGGCCAGGTCTTAATGATGACCAACCTCATCTTCTGTTGGCTTTACTTCTTTCAAATCATCCTTCAAAGACTCCATATCCTAGAAAAGTCATTAAGATGCAGATAAAGGTGGAGCTTGATGATCCTGATCACATGTTCTCATCAATATTAGATGATGTGGAAAAGGAAGAAAAGCGGATGTCAGAAGAAGGGCTCCCACCTGTAGGGCAGGAGAGCTCTGGGGTTGGATATATGAGTATGCCAGAGTTTATTAATATTCAGTGTTTACTGCCAAATAATCTGCAGGAGATTGCAGGCAAGAACAGCAATAATATGCATATTGTCCTTCCACCTAACCAGCCAAACCACATACCAACAACAGCCTCTGTTTAAAGGTGCCGAGCGACCATTAACAATGAAGGACTATACAGTGCAGTTTTCATTATTAAATGAAAGGCATCTGCGGATTAATTGGCCACTTGGTTCTTCACTGCAGCATGGCCGCAACCCACCCACAGCACGCTTGCTCTGTGTGGCCATAACCTAAGGCAGAGAGACCTGGGTATACCTGATTTATAGCGATTCATGAGAATTAATTCTGAACAAATCAAATTTTTAGAAGGAACTTTGGCCGAATCAAATCTTTCAAAACTTCACTCATCTCTAAAAGTAATGATGTTGTCCAAAAATTGGTTGCAACATTTCAATTAGCCCTAATTAATTAGTAAGAGGTGAAAGAATCAATACTAAAACGCAATGTTTTAAAAGTATCATAAAGAGACTTGAAAAGAGACTTGAAAATAAGCCAAAAATAGATAAACTAGAAAAGAATCATGTTCTATCCAAAATTATCCCCGCAAATGCCATTCTTACACTGCTCCCTTGTCCACTGCACCCAACTTCCTGGTCTCGGCTTGAAGTGTCTTTGTGCTCAGCCAATCACAAGCTAACGCGAGTCACCAGTTTGGCCAACAATTTACTACATGCCGTTTCAAGCTATGTTTTCTGTGTTTCAAGCTATAAAGATTCTTTTTTTTTTTCTTATTGTTAACCCGTTCCAAACCACGGCTATGGTCGTCAATGGATGAGGGACAGGTACAATGAACACATTTATCAGTAACAGATTAATTTTAAACAGTGGGACCTAATGTCATCATTCTTGATATTCGAGACTGCACAATTGCAGACAAATATATAAGGTTATCTCTCAACTTGTCATACTGCTAAATTATATGTGAAAAAATGTTATATGAATTTGAATACCTTACATAATATTTTGAATGTGTTTTCTGATACAGAACTATCTGTGACAGATACAAGACCGGAACAAATAAAAACAAAGCAAAGTAATGTTTGGAATGGAACGATCATAGTTTTCCTGTTGATTCTCATAATTATTCTCAGCTGTACAATTGGGGTACTTGGTAAGACAGTCTTTGACATTCTCTGACTAATTCTCACTGATTGTTGCTTATCCGCTAATTGAAATATTTCATTGACAACTTTTCACAAGTAAAAACTAACCCATGTAGTTTATTTAAAAAATGTTACCGTTTTTATACAGTCTTACCAAAAACTTTGAGAATTAAACACATTTTTATTTTCAGAAAGTTTAAATTTTTACAGTGGTAATTTGCATCAACCCTAGATTAAGACTGATCAGATGAATTGCAGTTAATTGTCATCAAAAATAAAAGAAACCTGTCACTATTAAAATGCAGTTTAAGCTATAGGCAACATGTTATATAGAACTGGAGTTCCTGAGCAGATTTGTATATAGTTTTATATAAAATATTTAGTAAAACTATTTTTTTATACATATTCTAAATATTCGCAATAATAATTCGCAATTCGAATATTCGTGATCAACACTATTCAGTGATCTTCTTGTTAGCTTAGGAGACAGTGTTAAATAGGACAATGCAGAAGATATTACTCTGCCATGCTTTTGGAATAAAATAGCAGCCTGGTTGCTTTAAAGGGGAGTGGGTGCTTGCAATAATTGTCTTCTTCTGTTAACCATGGTAACTTCTAAGGAAATACATGCAATCATCATTGCTTTGCATCAAATGGGATACACGGGCAAGTACATTGCTGCTTCCTTGCCGTGAAAATGTAAGGGAATGTGTCACTGAATTTTTTTTCCTGCAAGTTAGAAACAGACTGATTGGTCCAGAGAAGAAAAAGTGATCACTGCGCCCGGATCCCTGTGTCATTCCAACACTAAAGTATTCTGAGACAGCTTTTCATCCAAGAGAGTGGACTCACTCACAATTTTGCCTAAGAACACTGCCAAGAACTAAGAATGGTATTAAAACATCCTCCAAGGGCAACTTCTCTCAAAGATCCAGGAGAAATTTTGTGATGAACAATGAATGCTCTTTCCGGCATGTTATTCTACCATGTCACAAGGCAAAAGTAATAACTAAGTAACTGGGTGAAACAAAACAGTGACATTTTGGGTCCATGGCTTGGAAACTCCACAGACCCTGTGCACAATCCTCAAAAACACAGAAATTGTGATAAAATCCTAGCACTGGTTAGGCAATAGTAGGTTGCCATAGGTCAGAATCTGGCCCAGAAGCTGATGTCCAGCATGCCAAGACAAACTGCAAAAGTCTTGAAAAAGAAGGCTCAACACTTTAAGCTGTCCATTCTAATGGCGGATTATGCCCCTAAAGTTTAGATGCAGACACAGCGGCAAAATTCTGGCAATGGTCAGTTGTGTCTGCCTCCTATTGTTTTCAATGAGAGGCAGTTTGCAACCAGTGGTTAAAAGCCTGAACCGCGCCAAGTGTGGAGCAATGGAGCTAAACTGCAAGTTGATCCTTCGCATCTCAAGTAAGCAACCATGGCAGAAACTGGAGTGTACATAGAAATCATTAGGCTCCATAGCAAGAATCTGAAATGGGTCCCCATGCCCCATCCATACCTCCTCCTACTACCCATTCCTGCCCCCTCCCCTTGGGATTGCAAAATAACCTCGGCACACAAATCCCACCAGCCCACATATGATAATGCATTAAATAAATGGTGTAGTGAATGGTGAAGTGAATGGTGAATGGTGCTTTACTTGACTATGCCCCCTATTTAAACCATCAATACAAAATAAAGAAGAAATAAACGTGGAAAATAAAAATGCCTAATCACAGGGTCCGAGACATACTTTACCTTTCTCAACAATAATACACACCATGATAAAGCTCAAAATACCTCTCCAGCAGCATCTGATACCACCATGCAGCCCAAAATACCTACCAAACTTCACCATATTAATTTTTAGAAATGTGAGTTAGTCCACACTGTTGTGAGCTTGGTGACACGATCCCCTCTGCTGCGCTGAACGTCCGTTCAGACAGGACACTGGACGAGGGGCAAGCCAAGAGTACCATGGCAAATTGTTGGCCATGGCCGTTAACCCGATGTAGTCGGACACCTGTAGGTCTAGGTGTTCCCTGAGGCTGGATCTGGAGAGCGGCTATCAATGGTTTGGCTGCAAGAATGATATCATATCCGAAGTGACCAACACATCTTCAAACCGCCCTCTTCTTGCATGCGCTGTTGGATTGGTACCCGCAACTGTTTCTCTATGAGTGGAAATTCCTCTTGCAGCGCCCGCAAAAGCAGAATGCAGCATTTCTCGAAGCAAGGCCTGGAAGTGCTACATTCTGAAAGCCCTCGGAGATGCTGGTAACATGTCCGCTATTTTGTGTTTGTACTGGCGGTCTAATTATGTTGCCACCCATTACTGGTCCTTGCCCTTTATGCTTTTTATACAGGGGTCCCTCTTCAAACACTGGAGCATGAAGGCCCCTATTTGCACTAAACTGGAAGCGGTGGAGTGGCCTGGCTCCTGCTCATCGTCCAGGATAATATCATCCTCTGTCTCCTCCCCCCAGCCACAGACAACACCAGGGATCCCAGAAACATTTAAAGCATGCTCTTCTTGCTCCTCCTCCACCCTAGCACCATCCTCCTCTGACTCCTCTTCAGACTCCCGTTGACTTGTCTGATGGAGTAGCGCCCCCTGGGAATTCATCCAGCATTGCGACTTCATCATCTTCCTGCTCCTCGACGGCTTGATCAATGACACGACGCAATGCTCCAGAAAGAAGGCATAAGGTACGATGTCACTGATGGCGCCCTGGCTGCGACTGAACAGTTTGGTGATCTCATTAAATGGCTGCAGAAGTCTGCATGTGTCGCACATGAGCAGCCACTGGTGCAGTGAAAGAAAACCAAGCTCCCCAGAACCTGTCCTGCCGCAAAGTTCATACAGGTAGTCGTTAACTGCGCGTTTCTGCTGGAGCAGCCAATCAAGTATATACAAGGTGGAGTTCCAGCGTGTCAGGCAGTCACAAATCAGACGTCTGACGGGCAAGTGGTGTCGCCGCTGAACGTCAGCAAGGCGAACCATGTCTGTGTAAGAACTAAAATGGCCTGAGATTTTCCTGGCCTGCCGCAAGAATTTGGCAACGAATTGCTGTACGACTACGTTCAGGACATGTACCATGCACGGCACGTGTGTCATTTTGCCCTGTTTCAGTGCGCTCAGCAGATTGGCACCGTTGTCGCGCACCACTTTACCAACTGTCAAATTGAGCGGGTTAGCCACTTATCGGCCTGTGACCGCAAAGCTATAAGGAGTGCAAGACCGGTGTGGCTCTTGGCATCCAGGTACAACAGCCGCAGCAACAGGGGCGTTGCTAGTGTCTCAAAAGATTCTCTTAGTTGAACAACCACATCCCCCCACCCCCCTGCAAACACTAGCACTGAAGACATTTTACTGTACTTGCTATACCTCTCACATCCAGGGCCTCCCAGGTGACGTTTCCTCTGATGTAGATCTTCTCTTTGATCATCTTCTCCATTCGGTCCGGACACTTCTCTTAGCTGCCTCGTCTCTCCAGAGTGCGATGCACAGACATCTTAGCTTCCTTACTTTTGTGTACCCCCAAATACTATCCTAAGTCCCACCAATAGTAATTCCCTTCTAGAATGCTCTCATTAGTAATACTACCCCATACTGGACCCAACAGTGATAATGCTCCCCAAGAGTGCCTCCATTAGTAGAAGAGATCTTCAGTATTAATAATACCCTCACAGAGCCCCCCGTAGAAATAAGGGCCACTATTATCCCCCCAGTGATAGTAAAGCTCTTTACAGACCCCTCAGTAGTAATAAGGCCCCCATAGTGCTCTTAGTAGAAATAATGCAGATTCTCCTATAGAGCCCCCAGTAGTAATAAGAATGCCTAATGTCCCCTGGATTTAAAATGCCCCTACTGTGCCCCCACTATTTATACGGCCCCTTACTGTTATAATGCTCGCCCTGAAGCGCCCCAAGTATTTATAATGCTGCCTGCAGTGCCCCCTGTAGTTATATACCTCCGTTTAGTGTCCTCAGAAAATATAATTCCTCAGCACCTCCATACAATCCCATGTAAATAACACTATTTACCTCCCTCCACCATAGAGTCCTATATAAATACCATCACACCATCTCTCCAACCCCCTAAAATATACAGTCCCATGTAAATAACATCACACCATCTCTCCTGCCCCTTCCAACATACAGGCCCATGTAAGTAGCATCACCTCCTCAATATTCAGTAAATAACATCACTCCCTCCCCCAGACACCTTCAACATACAGTCCTATGTAAAAAAATCACCCCCTCCCCAGCCACCTCCAACATGCAGTCCCATGTAAATAACATTACCCCTTAACATTCAATCCCATGTAAATATCACTTCCTCCCACAGCTGCCTTCAACATGCAGTCCCATATAAATAACATTATACAGTCCCATGTAAATAACATCACCCTACCCCAGCCACAATCAAATTTCAGTCCCATGTAATTAACATCACTCTACCTCCCTGTCCCATGTAAATAACTTCCCTCCCTTCAGCCCTAACATACAGTCCCAGTTAAATAACTACATAACCCACATTGCTCTGCCTCTCACACTGAGTAATCTTCAATTACTTACCTATCCTCATGTAGCAGATCTCACCTCAGCCTCTTCCCAGGGCTTCTCTTCACTGCTGAGCAGTCCTCTCCTGCACTGGTCACATGATGGTCACATCAACCCAGGTCCTTTTCAGCTACTGAATTTAGAACTTATCACATGACCTGTGAGGGCTTCACAGGTCCTTCAGCTCATGCAGTGCATTAGATTCAATTGTATTGCCGTCCTGAGGACGGCAAAACAGTTATATCTAAATGGCAGGCAGGACATTCGTGGCCTGGGACAAAACATCAGGGGCCCAGGCCCCGAATGTTTTGACCTAGCAACGTCCCTGCGCAGCGCAGCATGGCAACGTCTCATCTGGCACGTCTAATAGGTTCTGGGGAGCTTGGGGGGTGCAGCGGAAGAGGCGGTAGCAGTGGAAAAGGAGGAGTTAGCTGAGAAAAATAGGCAGGCCTGCATGCAATCCGTGGCGGTAACACCAAATCCACACGGGAGCCACGGGTTGCATGCTTGACGGCCGTCAGAAGGTTCATCCAGTGGGCAGTGAAAGTTATGTACCTTTCCTGACCTTGTTTTCTAGACCACTTGTCTGTGGTCAGATGTATCTTGGCACCAACACTGTGTGCCAGAGATACTGTCACTACCAGAGCTTTGAGACGTTCTCAAAGCTCTGTGTCTCCACCCCTGTGATGATGTCACTTAGGGTTGGAGGTTTTCTCACTGTTCTGTTTCTCCGCCCCTGTGATGAGCTCTTACTCCCAGCTGTCTCTCCTGCGTTTGATTTCTCTGCCTTTAAATCACCCCTCCTCCTATTGCAGGGCGTGGATTATATTTCTCTTTTCAGTTGTAGCTCTGTCTTGAGTATCTTCACTCCTTTAGCTACTAGTTCTCTGGACCTGAGTTCTGCTGCTGCAAGCACTCCGGATATTGCCAGCGGTCCTTGGATCCGTCTTCTCTGCGGCTGCAGCTCCATCAGCTAAGTGTGCAGACTTTGTTATGTACCTGGTGATCTCCTGACTGGATCTGAGGTGGCCCCGGTTCCCTCCATATTCTGTGCAGGGCATCGGTGGCCGTGCCCCTTCCACTATTGTAGGGGTTATAGGGCTCATCAGTCTAAGGTACGCGGGCATGCCTCGTTCCACCATTTGGATCCGGGCATGTGCTTTAGCAGCATAGGGAGAGTGTTGAGGGTCTGACAGGGGTCACCCTTTCTCTTCCCTAGTTTGGGGTCCGGTCAGTAGCTCTTTTTACTGTGTATACTCTTGTTACCCTTAAACAGCCGTGACATTATAATCCACCAAAACCGTCCTTGTTGACATGGATCCGCTTTCTGACCTGGTTGACCGCATGCAGGGTCTTTCTTTGGAAGTAGCGGATCTCCGTCAATCTCTGACTCAGCTACAAGCATTGGGCTCTGCTCCGGCTTATGGAGTCTGTTGCGAGCCAAAGGTCTCACTTCCGGAAACGTTCTCCGGGGGCAGTGAGAATTTTGTTCGCTTCAGAGAGGCATGTAAACTCCATTTTTGTTTGTGTCCCCACTCCTCTGGTAATGAGGAACAGAGGGTGAGGATTGTCATCTCCCTGCTCAGAGGTAATGCTCAGACTTGGGCTTTTTCGCTGCCATCAGGGGATCCTTCCCTGCGATCCGTGGAGAGGTTTTTTGTGGCCCTGGGGCAGATATATGATGACCCGGATCGTGTTGCTCTGGCAGAATCGAACTTACGTGTTCTATGCCAGAACAAACTGTCTGCGGAGCTTTATTGTTCTGAATTTCGGAGATGGGCAGCTGATTCAGGCTGGAATGATGCTGCACTCCGAAGTCAGTTCTGTCATGGTCTCTCAGAGGATTTGAAAGATGCCTTTGCTTTCCATGAGAGACCAACATCCTTAGAGTCTGCCATGTCATTGGCGGTACGCCTTGACAGGCGTCTAAGGGAAAGAAACAAGACCTCTCCGTCCAGCCATTGTCAGTCTAGGGGCAATGGTGCGGACTCATTCAGTATGCAGGGGTCTCATCCTGTCTCGCTCCCCTCTGAGGAGGAGCCCATGCAGCTAGGCCGACTTGCCCCTGATAAAAGAGGATTTAGTCCTCAGAATATGGTGTGTTTTTGTTGTGGGGGCATAGGTCATTTGGCAAATGTTTGTCCGTCTAGGAGATTCCTGAACTGTACTAAGAGCGATAATAAGAGAAAAACCTCAAGAGGTGGATCATCAAGTTCTGCTTCATCTGCTACTTTGGGCAAAGTTGATGTGGGAATTGATGCTTTTCCTCTGACCTGCAGTTCCCATTTTCTCCTGTCTGCCAGGGTGGCGCTAGAGAGCAAGGTCATTCCTTGTGAGATTTTTGTCGATAGTGGAGCGGCCGTCAATCTTATTGACACTCAATTTGTAGCCTTGCATGGTTTTCAGGTTTGTACATTAGAAAAGGATATACCTGTTTTTGCTATTGACTTTGCCCCACTCTCGCAGAGATCTCTGAAAGGCATTGTTCACAATATCCGGCTAGCTGTAGGTGACACTCATGTGGAGGAGATATCTTGTTTTGTCCTTAACGGATTGCCTTCTCCTCTAGTTTTGGGGCTACCCTGGCTCACTAGACATAACCCCACTATTGATTGGCAAGGAAGGCAAATAAATGAGTGGAGTGACTTTTGTAGAGAGAATTGTCTCACAGCCACTCTTGCAGAGGTGTCTACTAAAACTCTGCCATCATTTCTCTCTGATTTCTCGGATGTGTTTTCCGAGAGCGGTGTTCAGGAGCTACCTCCTCACCGGGAGTTTGACTGTCCCATTAACCTCATTCCCGGCGCCAAGCTGCCAAAGGCACGCCTCTACAATCTCTCACAACCGGAGAGACTCGCAATGCGAACCTATATCTCTGAGACTCTCGAAGGGGCATATTCGTCCCTCAAAGTCGCCTGTTGCCGCGGGGTTTTTTTTTGTTAAAAAAAAAGATGGCTCTCTGAGACCTTGCTTAGATTTTAGGGAGCTGAACCGTATCACGATTCGCGATCCCTATCCCCTTCCTCTGATCCCGGACCTCTTCAACCAAATTGTTGGGGCCAAGGTGTTTTCCAAATTGGATCTGAGAGGCGCGTACAACCTGGTCAGGGTCAGAGAGGGGGATGAATGGAAAACGGCCTTTAATACCCCTAACGGGCATTTCGAGAATCTCGTTATGCCTTTCGGCCTGATGAATGCTCCGGCCGTCTTTCAGCATTTTGTTAATAGTATTTTCTATCATTTAATGGGGAAATTTGTATTGGTGTATCTTGATGATATTTTGATTTTTTCCCCTGATGTTCAGACTCATCAGGATCATCTTTTTCAGGTCCTGCAGATACTGCGGGAAAATAAACTGTATGCCAAGCTGGAGAAATGTCTTTTTATGGTATCAGAGATTCAATTTCTGGGTTTTCTCCTCTCTGCTTCTGGTTTTCGCATGGATCCGGAGAAGGTCCGTGCTGTGCTGGAGTGGGAGCTTCCTGAAAATCAGAAGGCATTGATGCGCTTTCTGGGTTTTGCTAACTACTACAGAAAGTTCATTTTGAATTATTCCTCTATTGTCAAACCCCTTACTGACATGACAAAAAAGGGGACGGATTTTTCCTCTTGGTCGGAGGAGGCGCTTGCAGCCTTTTCTAAGATTAAAGAGAGTTTTGCGTCTGCTCCCATCTTGGTGCATCCCGATGTTTCCTTACCTTTTATTGTTGAGGTGGATGCTTCCGAGGTGGGTGTGGGTGCAGTTTTGTCCCAGGGCCCCTCTCCTGCCAAATGGCGACCTTGTGCCTTTTTCTCTAGAAAACTCTCCCCGGCAGAGAGAAACTATGATGTGGGAGATAGGGAGTTGTTGGCTATCAAGTTGGCTTTCGAGGAATGGCGCCATTGGTTGGAGGGGGCCAGGCACCCTATCACCGTTTTTACCGACCATAAGAATCTGGCGTACCTGGAGTCGGCCAGGCGTATGAATCCGAGACAGGCCAGATGGTCTCTGTTCTTCTCCAGATTTAATTTTGTTGTTACTTTCCGCCCTGGGATCAAGAATGTGAAGGCTGATGCTCTCTCTCGCTGTTTTCCGGGAGGAGGAAACTCCGAGGACCCGGGTCCCATTTTGGCGGAGGGGGTAGTTGTTTCTGCTCTATATTCCGATTTGGAGGCCGAGGTCCAGGCTGCCCAGTCTGAGGCACCTGCCCGTTGTCCCTCCGGGAAGTTGTTCGTGCCTCCTGAGCTACGTCACAAACTCTTTAAGGAACATCATGATACAGTTCTTGCTGGTCACCCCGGGAGTAGAGCCACGGTAGATCTCATTGCTCGGAGATTTTGGTGGCCGGCTCTTCGTAAGTCTGTGGAGGGTTTTGTGGCGGCTTGTGAGACGTGCGCTCGCGCTAAGGTCCCTCGTTCACGACCTTCAGGTTCCCTTCTCCCGTTACCCATACCTTCCCGTCCTTGGACACACCTGTCCATGGACTTTATCACGGATCTTCCTCGTTCCTCGGGGAAGTCGGTGATCCTGGTGGTCGTGGACCGTTTTAGCAAGATGGCTCATTTCGTTCCTTTCCCTGGTTTACCCAATGCTAAAACGTTGGCGCAAGCTTTTGTCGATCATATTGTTAAATTGCACGGCATTCCCTCTGAGATTGTTTCCGATAGAGGCACGCAGTTTGTGTCCAGGTTCTGGAAGGCTTTCTGTTCTCGCCTGGGGGTTCGGCTGTCCTTCTCTTCTGCTTTTCACCCGCAGTCGAATGGTCAGACTGAGCGCCTCAATCAGAATCTGGAGACATATTTGCGCTGTTTTGTGGCAGAGAACCAGGAGGATTGGTGTTCATTTCTCCCTCTTGCTGAGTTTGCTTTGAACAACCGTCGTCAGGAATCTTCTGATAAGTCACCATTTTTTGGTGCATATGGGTTCCATCCGCAGTTTGGGACATTCTCGGGAGGGGCTCTTTCTGGTTTACCTGAGGAGGAGAGATTTTCCTCGTCTTTGTCTACCATTTGGCAAAAGATTCAGAGTAATCTCAGAAAGATGAGTGAGAAGTATAAGCGTGTGGCTGATAAGAGACGTGTGCCTGGTCCGGACCTGAATGTGGGTGATCTGGTGTGGTTGTCTACAAGAAATATTAAACTGAAGGTTCCCTCCTGGAAATTGGGTCCCAAGTTTATTGGGCCTTATAAAATTTTGTCAGTCATCAATCCTGTTGCCTTCCGCCTTGATCTTCCACGGGTTTGGAAGATACATAATGTTTTTCACAGATCTCTCTTAAAACCATATGTCCAGCCCACGGTACCCTCCTCTTTGCCTCCTCCTCCGATTTTGGTTGATGGCAATCTGGAGTTTGAGGTTTCCAGAATTGTGGACTCTCGCATTGTCCGCGGTTCTCTTCAGTACCTCGTTCATTGGAAGGGTTATGGTCCTGAGGAGAGGATGTGGGTTCCGATCTCGGACATTAAAGCCACTCGCCTTATCAGGGCATTTCATAGGGCTCATCCTGGGAAGGTGGGTCCTGGGTGTCCGGAGTCCACCCGTAGAAGGGGGGGTACTGTCACTACCAGAGCTTTGAGACGTTCTCAAAGCTCTGTGTCTCCACCCCTGTGATGATGTCACTTAGGGTTGGAGGTTTTCTCACTGTTCTGTTTCTCCGCCCCTGTGATGAGCTCTTACTCCCAGCTGTCTCTCCTGCGTTTGATTTCTCTGCCTTTAAATCACCCCTCCTCCTATTGCAGGGCGTGGATTATATTTCTCTTTTCAGTTGTAGCTCTGTCTTGAGTATCTTCACTCCTTTAGCTACTAGTTCTCTGGACCTGAGTTCTGCTGCTGCAAGCACTCCGGATATTGCCAGCGGTCCTTGGATCCGTCTTCTCTGCGGCTGCAGCTCCATCAGCTAAGTGTGCAGACTTTGTTATGTACCTGGTGATCTCCTGACTGGATCTGAGGTGGCCCCGGTTCCCTCCATATTCTGTGCAGGGCATCGGTGGCCGTGCCCCTTCCACTATTGTAGGGGTTATAGGGCTCATCAGTCTAAGGTACGCGGGCATGCCTCGTTCCACCATTTGGATCCGGGCATGTGCTTTAGCAGCATAGGGAGAGTGTTGAGGGTCTGACAGGGGTCACCCTTTCTCTTCCCTAGTTTGGGGTCCGGTCAGTAGCTCTTTTTACTGTGTATACTCTTGTTACCCTTAAACAGCCGTGACAGATACATCCACTTGCCACTGAAAGTGGCCATATAGCTTCGGGATACCCTTCTGGGAGAAATATTTCCTTCCATTGCGGTGTGCCAATGGCCACAAATTTTCTAAAGGCCTCAGAGTCCACCAGTTTATATGGCAGTAGTTGGCGGGCTAGCATTTCTGACAAGCTGGCAGTCAGCCGTTGGGCCAGAAGGTTATCCAGCGCCTGCCTTTTGCCAGATGAACGTGACAACAGCACAGTGGAAGGTGGAGTGGAGGACAACTGGTAGGAGAAGGAGAAGAGGCAGGACGTGGAGCGCCAGGAGTGTGGCTTTGTGGGTTCTGACGGTGTTGCTCCAACTGGGCTCGGTGATGGGAGGCCAGGTGCCTTCTTAAGGCGGTCGTACCTAGGTGAGTGTTGGGCTTACTGCGACTTATGCATTGACAGCAAAGGCTGCAGATGGCAACACTATTGTCAGCAGCGGACATGTTAAAAAAAAAAGCCCACACTGCGGAGCCATGTCCCGGTGTCCTGGGAGTGCCAGATGTGACCGTGCATGGTGGATGGCTCGTTCCAGATACATTAGCAGTCTGCTTTTTGCCTCCTGTGCACTGTAAGTTCTTCCTGCTTCTCCTTCTTCTACTCCCTATCTGCTGATCTGTCTCTCCCTCTGAACTCCCCTCCTCTTCCTCTCTTGTGGGCACCCACGTGACGTCCATCAACACGTCATCATCGTCACCTTCACCACCACTGACATTAGAGATCTCGGAGTAGGCAACAACAGCGGCGACCACCCTCTTTGGGCTGATCTGGGTGGCGATCGTTGATACCTCTTATTCCTGATCCGATGCCAAGAGTGGCTGCGCATCGGTAAGGTCTTGGAATGGGTGGGAAAATATTTCCTCTGACTCGAGCGGAGGGGATACGGTGGTGGTGGTGTCTTTGGGGGTGCACACAGCAGAGAGAGAGGATGAGGATGGTGCAGAAGCAGAAGGTTGAGTGAGCCACTCAACCAACTCCGGAGCATCCTTTGACGTAATTGCACCCACCTTCTGCAACTCCCCACTTAGGCTCCGGCCTGGTGCACCTGCCTGACCCCTACCACCCCTGCGGAATGGCCTGCCTCTTCCTCTGCCTATCGTAGTATGCCAAAATAGGGAGACTAGTGGGTGGAGATACCCTCCAGGTATGCCAAACGCTGATCGCGGCATCTGAGACTCACATTTAGGTGCTCAGAGAGTAAATTATACTCACCACATCCACTTTCTCAGGGAGAGGACGTCCACTCCCAACTTTATTAAAGAAAACCCACCAAAGGACTTGCTGCGAGCATGATGACCTCAACATGCGTGGTCAGCATGATCACATTGTAAAGTCTTCATGCTCGCCACAGTTCCTTTGGTGGATTTTCCGGAGCAGACGGCTTCTCCGTGATCAAGTGAATTAGGTGAGTATTATTATTTTTTTCATCCACCATTTCGAGACTCAAATTCTGGTGCTCAGGGTAAAAAGAACAAAAATATACTCACCCAATCCACTTGACCAAAGAGAGGCCGTCAACTCCCATCTTGATTGTAGAAATTCACCGAAAGACCTGTGACGAGTGTGGAGACGTCACCACATGATCATACTTGCTGCGTGCTCAGTGATAACATCACCACATGAGGCCAGCGTGATCAAGTGGTGACATCATTAAGCTTGCCGCAAGTCCATTGGCATGTTTTCATCAATCAAGATGAGAGCGGATGTCCTCTCGGCCATCAAGTGGATTAGGTAAGTATAATTTTAGTTTGTTTTTTTCACCATGAGCACCTTAATGTGAGCCTTAGATGCAGCAATCACCGTTAAACGCAGAATCTTAGGGGTAAAATTATGGGGGCTGCGCGATCGCCATTCCCCTTCATTGCACCCGCTCTATACAATGAAAATCAATTTGTCACAAAGTAATTTGGAACAAATTTAATTTCTTGATGAGCGAAGCTGCCAAATCAAATTTTCAAAACACACTGTGTAGTGCAATCTGTTCAACCCCTCCTGTACATCAACATTGTAGTTGCGGATTATTTCACATTTTCATGGTAACAAGTTCCTTTTAGGCCTCATGTACACGACCACCGTTTTTGCGGCTCGGATGCGAACCCATTCACTTCAATGGGGAGGCAAAAGATACGGAAAGCACTCCATTGCACCGTTCCGAGGCCCCGCAAATAAAATATAGCATGTCCTATTCTTGTCCATTTTGCGAACAAGAATAGGCATTTCTACAATGGGCCGCCCGTTCCATTCCGCAAATTGCGGAAGGAACACGGGCGGCTTCTGTTTTTTGCGGATCCTCGTTTTGCGGACCGCAAAAAAACGGCACGGTCGTGTGCATGTAGCTTTAAGAAAAACTATTGCAAGTGGAAATTGGAGATGCCCAAGGACAGACACACACAACAGTGAGACATCATGCATGAAACAAGAGCCTTGTTTCCAAACCTCATTGCAGAACACCCCCCCATAATTTGTCTAACTAGATTCCAGTAATTGTGAAATTTGTGGTCATGGCAACCAAGAGAATGCACCCCGTCCCACCTGAGACTACCCTGCCCCTAAGCAGTTAGAGTTATGCCGCAGCCGCACCGTAGTAGGGACACCTGAAAGAGGGCATCCCCTTTAAGAGTAGTGGATAGTAAGGGTGGGTGGGGAAAACGCTGTAACGACGTACAGAGTGAGAGGGACGCTGGCTGTTGAAGTAGGCAGCCATGCCCCTCCCACAAATACAGGCCAATAAATCGGCCTTACACTTGTGGTCCTGGCAACCAAGAGAATGCACCCCGTCCCACCTGAGACTACCCTGCCCCTAAGCGGTTAGAGTTATGCCGCAACCGCGCCGTAGTAGGGACACCTGAAAGAGGGCAAAAGACATACTGAGTAGCAGGAGTAATTATTACAGCATAGATCACAAAACCAGACTTTGGAAAGCCATTGACATCTTAGTTTTGGGGTAAGGTATATAGTGGCTAAAACACGAGGGGCGCCAACGACCCAATTTCTGGATGGCATGCGCTGGTACCTTATTCTTGTAGGCTGTGGATGCTGCACCTATACGAATAGATGTCCTGAGATCGTAGCAACTGAGGAGCGTATGTGAGACATGAACTGGTGAGAAGCGAGCGTTACCACCCCAAATAGCAATAGTGGACTATCTGGCCTGAACCTGCAGCTGATGAAGAACTCTGACAGGGCACCATCGATGAGACATAGGGAACTAGGACATTGGGACTGGGGGACCTGTCTGCGAGGTCTTGGATGTCCTCAGCAGCAGCACGTAACCCTTGGGACCCTGGACCAACTGGCTGACTGTGAGAAACTTGCTACTATCCCCAGGCCTCAAGAAACCATAGAAGGCTAAATAAACAGCGGATTTAAGCACCAGGCTGGGCAAAACCCCGAAAGGTTCCTATCCAGAATGTCAGATAGGTTACGAAAAGCAGTCCAGTAACAGCTTGTCTGCGTACTTGGCCTCCTGGTCCACATCTGCTCAAACCCCTCAACGTAGCTTTGACAGCATGCACAGAGAACGCCGATGCCCGTTCAGGATGACTGACAGAGAGGAAATGCTGCACCCCCGACAAGTACGACTTCACCGTGTTGTGGGACAGCTTGAGCTCCGAGTGGCAGTAGCCAATGAAGGCAAGGATGTATTCAACAAAACTGGACTCCCTTTAAGGGCATATTCCCTAAAACCTGCAAATGCCCTCCACCCAGTGTGATACGCCCTAGTTGTATATGGCGAAAGGGGCTTGGCTAGTAAGGAGTGGGCCGTCTCTATATGACCATTTAAACCAGTATTATTGACTCGTGAAGGGGGACGGTAGCGCCCACAACATCCGCCTATGGCTTGACCTGCGAAAAGGGAGAAATTAGCCCTCGATAAAGCATCAGCTGCCACATTTTGAGAACCTGGCACATGCGTACTACTAACACAAAAATGATGTCGCAAGGAGAGTTGAACTAGACGTCTCAAGAGACATATGACATAAGACGACTTAGACAACCCATTGGTTAAGATATCTACCACCGCAGCGTTGTCGGTTACAAACAAAACAGTGTGATTTACCCAGCTGCTGCCCCAAAGACAGGCGGCCACCACAATGGGGTACAGCTCGAAAAGTGCTGAGGTTTGCAGGAAACCTGGGATTTGTCTCACCTCAGCAGGCCACTCGCCTGCGACCAAGTGGGTGCCAAAATAGCAGCAAAACCTGAGCTAGCAGGTATCTTGGGGGAGACCGGGACACCTAACTGGGAAAACAGCTCAACAATCTCCCCAGCCCTAAGGGGGCTGACCCTGGCCTCTAGATCAGCAGGAAGTAATGAATAACAAATTCAGAGCGTACCTTATATTCTAAAACCCAATGGAGCCCTGAGCCAACTGATCAAAGAGCCACAGGCTGCTCCTAGAACAGAAAGTGAGTTTGGTGGAAAAGTAGTATCGGACCTTCCACTTATCAATAGAAGAATACCTCATGCCCACTTCCTCTGAAGGAATGAGGGAGTTAAGACTAGGGACGTGGTAACCATGTGGGGCTGACAGGTCGATGATAAGTCTCTCCTTCTTGCTAAACTTACCTGTGACCACCCCATCGGGACTAACTCTCCACCGCTGAAAGGGGGGCACTTCAAAAAGACCGATCAAAACCCTTCTCCAACTAGAACAGACACCCAGAAAGTAACACCCAGAGGGTGACCATGCACTTACCTGCTCAGAATACCTACGGACTGACAACCGCAGAACGGTAGTAACACAGCACGACCTGAACGTGAGACGGTGCATGAGACACAAACCAAGCTTTCTCCCCCCTCCCCGACGTGTACCCCTACTACCTTGCCGATGAGCCAAAATTCAGGATGTAACTTGACAAGGTTTGGACCTAGAAGCAAAACAATTAAGGCATCAACACTGGATTGTGCACATGTCGTGAGGAGACCCTGCGAATGTGTAAAACGTGAATGATGGAACAAGAGCAGCATTTTTTTATTTTATACAAATTAACCTTTTACCAATTAAAATTAACTAAACTGGAAACCTAGGGAGGGTAAAATACCGCGGCAAGCCGCATCTACTAAGCCCCCGTACTGGCTTAACACCGACACCAGCGAACCTAGGCCCCTGACCTGCAGCCTCCGCTAGGATTGCTCACAGCGGACCAGGCCTGTAGACCGTGCGGTACTCTGTAACCCGCTCTTCCCCGGAGACCTTGCTTCGCCAACTATGAATTCCCTTTTTTTTTTTTTTTTTTTTTTTTAAAACCCGTCCCTACTAAACCAGACCCAACACACCCGTCTAAGATCCCTGGTAATCACCTGCATGGATTCAATAACACCCTGTAGCTAAATAACCCCATGGGAAACCTTATGTACGGGCAGCAGAAGGAAGCCAGCCACTGCCTATGAGCTGTTCCCCCTGACCGAGCCTAGTTCTCCCAGCCACGATCCCTGCCTAACTAATGGCACGGCGGGGCGTGCCAGACTTTGTTAAAGACAAGGAGCGGGGACATGCTGTCCCCTGTACTTTTACGCAATTGCCTGCGCGGGGAGCGACACAAATCAGGGTGTAGCCGAGACAAGTTAGGACCTAGAAGCAAAACAATCAAGACATTAACCCTGGATTGTGCATTCGTCGTAAGGAACGACGCAAACAAGTAAAAATAAAAAAATACATTTTTTTCCTTTTTTTCTTTACGGTTTTTTATTTTTTTCCAAATTTTCTTTCCTCAATTATTTTTTTTTTTTACCATTAACCCTTGCCAATAAGAATTGCCTAACCTGGGGGGGAAGCTACCACCGCAAGCTGCGCCTACTAAGCCCCTGTACTGGCTTGACACTGAGACGAGTGACCCTCGGCTCCTGACCAGCAATCCCAGCTAGGATTTACTACGGTGGACCAGGTCTGTAGACCGTGCAGTACTCTGTAACACACCCCTCCCCGGAGACCTAGTACTCACCTGTATGGACTAATTAAACCCCCGTGCCTAAATGACCCTCTTGGCGACCTTGTGTGCAGCCGGCAGAAGGAAGCTAGCCACTGGCTATGACCTGCTCCCCCTGAACGGCCTGGTTCTCTCATCCCTGATCCCTGCCTCACTAACGCCACGGCGGCCCGTGCCAGACTTTAACGAAGCTATAGAGCGGGGCCACGGTGTCCCCTGTGTCCCTACACGATGACCGCATGGGGAGCCGCACAGCTCCCTGGCAGAGTGCACCAGTGCGAGGGAACCCCCATCAGCCAGGGGCCGACCCACCGCCGGCTGGACTCCCGTACCGCGCGGGGAGCCGCGCAACTCCCTGGCACCATGAACCGGGCCAGGGGGAGCCCTTCATACACCGTGGCCCCCGCCCCCCATCAGCAAAATTTGTGTGCCGCGTGGGGAGCTCATGCTTCTCCCTGGCAGAGTGCACCAGTGCGGGGGTGCCCCCCATCAGCCAGGGGCCGACCCACCGCCGGCTGGTCACTTCTGCCGCGTGGGGAGCAGCGCAGCTCCCTGCATTATGAACCGGGGCAGGGGGAGCCCTACTTCCATCAGGGGCTCAGCCCCCCACCGGTTTTGAAGTCGATGCCGCGTGGGGAGCCACGAAGCTCCCTGGCAGAGTGCACCAGTGCGGGGGAGCCCCCATCAGTCAGGGGCCGAGCCACCGCCGGCTGGACACCCGTACCGCGTGGGGAGCCGCGCAACTTCCTGGAATTATGCTCCGCCTCACCTAGGGGAACGAGCCCCCCGCCGGCCGGACCCTAACACTGTGTGCTGCAGAGAAGCAGCTTCTCACCCTCACCGACGTCAGGATATCCAGGTATGCTGCACTCCTCTCACTGGGAAGCCAGGTGTGGCTCATCAAACGCTGTAACGACGTACAGAGTGAGAGGGAAGCTGGCTGTTGAAGTAGGCAGCCATGCCCCTCCCACAAATACAGGCCAATAAATCGGCCTTACACATGTACTGTGCATTACTAGACAGTAAGAAGTTGTGTGCATTCTTTCATTTTTAAAAAGCAATCAGCAGCTACGGTAGATTGGTTATGTTAGGCTACTTTCACACTAGCGTTTTTGCTGGATCCGGCAGGGTTCAGTAAAAACGCTTCCGTTACTGATAATGCAACCGTCTGCATCCGTTATGAACGGGTCCGGTTATATTATCTTTAACATTGCCAAGACGGTTCCATCATGAACTCCATTGAAAGTCAATAGGGGACGTATCTGTTTTCTATTGTGTCAGATTGTGTCAGAGAAAACTGATCCATCCCCATTGACTTGCATTGTGGGTCATGACGGATCCGTCTTGCTCCGCATCCCAGGACGGAAAGCAAACCACAGCATGCAGCAGTTTGCTCTCCGCTATGAGAGCGGAATGGAATGCATTTTGGAGCATTCCGTTCTGTTAAGTTATGTTTTGTCCCCATTGACAATGAATGGGGACAAAACGGAAGCATTTTTTTTTTCCAGTATTGAGACCCTATAATGGATCTCTATACCGGAAAATATTAACGCTAGTGTGAAAGTAGCCTTATGCAATTCAAATATTTCTTATTTTTAAAAATGTGATTGATGCAGAATTACAACATGATTAAATGGCGAAAAAAAACAACTTGATTTGTCATGTAGCTTATTATTAGATATGTTGTTCATATTTTACTGTTATATTCTTTTTTATTTTAGTTTATCAAATGCAAAGTTATGTTGAAAATAAGAAAAATGGAACAAAAAGCACATGGGAGGCAGAGTTCAAGGAAAAATGCTCCTTTTCTGATTTACGAGCTGAACTGTGCATCAAAAATCCAAATGCAACAAATGATCAGGAAAATGGTAAATTATTATTATTAGGAATCAAAATCTTTAACTCACTTAAATACTGACAATGCTCAGGAATAAATAATGTCTCTCTCACTTACCCCACCTTTATTGTGACAGTCCTTAGCAGGATACAATGATTTAGAGCAGGGATGCTCAACTCTGCGGCCCTCCAGCTGTTGTAAAACTACAACTCCCACCATGCACTTCTGTAGGCTGAAAGCTGTAGGCTGTCCGGGAATGATGGGAGTTGAGCATGCCTGATTTAGAGTATAACCTTTGCTATTTGATTCCAAGGTTACCAGTTATGAATTTGTGAATGCAACCTGACTGTTTTTATGTGTGTGTTACACTTACAGTATCAGTTTAAATCATTAATGTGAGACACCACAAGTGAGCTTTCTAAGTATTCTACTCATCCTGTAAGATATGTCAGTGTCTCATATCCTTCTCCTTTCAGAATGTAAACTTTGTCCTGCCAACTGGAAGCTCTTTCAGGAAAATTGTTACTTAATTTCTAATAATATCCAAATTAAAGGTTGGAATGATAGTCAAACCTATTGTATAGGAATGAAGTCTCATCTACTGGTCATAGAAAATGAAGAACAGATGGTATGTGTGCTCATGATAAATACATAGACATGTTACATTGCCAGTTTTAATTACATTTCGTTATATTCAAAATACTTAGGTGTGGGAGGTGTACTCCAAATGGCAACCATCAAAAATAACCTTGACGTGGTTCAATATGTGTATCCCATCCTATATGGTAAACCAGTGTGCCTCCCACATTTTAAACACATATATCCAATATTTTATGGAAGAAACAGCACCATGTAGCCAAAATCATAACTAAAATACCTACATGCCAATGCAAGTAAAAATGCTAATACAGTATGACAAGGACATACCAACTGTGTATACCCTTCTTAAGACTAGCAAAATGCATTGACAAAATATGACAAAGCCGGAAATTGCAAAACACACTTCGGGATACATGTGCACCAGTCTCTGAGGATAGAGACACAGCACTTAGAGATGTAGCCAAGCTAAAATTGACTCTGATAATGCTGATAAGACATGTCACAGTGTTATCTCGTGCCATCTTGTGACAAAAGCCATTGACATACATTTTAAGTTAACCTTTTTATGCCCTTTTTTTACTTAAAGGGGTTGGCCACTTTCTGGTTACTGTTCACCAATGTGTCTGTGAGATGATTATATGGTACTTAAAGGGAACCTGTTATCAACTTTATGCTGACCGTACTGAGGGCAGCATAAAATAGTGACAGAAATGCTGATTTCAGCGGTGTGTCACTCATGAGCTAAAAGTAAGTGGTTTCTGAGAACCATCATCATAATCATTGCAGCTCAGGCCTGGAAAAGAGTCAAATCTACTTGAGAAGAGTCCTGGTTATTCCTAATCTCCTGCTCTCTCACCCATTTGCTGATGATTGGCAGTTCTCTCCTAGACAGAAAGGGAGAAAACTAGGTAGAAGACTGTCAGTCATCAGCAGGTGGGCAGGAGAGCAGGAATTCATGACTAGCCATGACTCTTCTCAGGTGGCCGTGACTCTTTTCCAGGCCCAGTCTGCAATGATTGTGATGTTGGTTCTCGGCAACCACTTACTTTTAACTTTGAAATGACAGAGCGCTGAAATCATATCGCCTGTCTCTACTTTGTGCTGCCTTTAGTATGGACAGCATAAACTTGATGACAGGTTCCCTATAATATTGCCTTGGTTAAAATTCTGCATAATTTTCTATATTTCATAAGGTATGGCCCCTTGTTTTCCAAATCTTTTGTGCTGTCCACGCAGAGGTCTTGTCCATAAAATGGTTGCCGAGGGAGGTCATGTGACCAAGCAAATCACCTCCATGTGATGTCTACTTCATTTAAATACACCGTACCTGTAATCTGCACTTGTTCCTTTGGGAGTTTAGTGCAGGTGCAGTGTATTTAAATGGAGGAGACATCACATGGAGGTGATTTGCCTGATCATATGACCCTCCATCAGCGGCCATTTTATTGACAAGACCTCTCTGTGAACAGCACAAAAGACTTGGCAAATGAAGGTGCATTTCTTATGAAATATAGAAAATGGAGCCGAATTTCAACAAAGATTATATTATTAAGTGTTCAACAAAGATTATATTAAGTTCCATATAGTCATCGTATATGCACATTAATCACAACTAGCCAGAGAATGGCCAACCCCTTTAATGCGTTAATCATGAAGTTTAGCTTGGCTGCAACTATATAGTACTTTATGTATAACAGTCCATATATAGATTGAGTTGCATGAGGTAATTTGCAATCCTTGAGATGGATATTCATATTTGATATCTCCTTATGATAGGATTTTGGCGCCATATCTTGCATAGCATATAGGATAGATGTTGTGGAATGAAACAGCATAACTAAAAAAGTAACATAAGACACTAAGATCAGTAATTTGGCCATTGGGAAACCTATAAAGATATATTATCAGTTAGATTGTGTCATTATTACCAAATAATATTAATTATTTAAGGCATGGTTTTAAAGAGCAACTGTCAGCATGATAACCCTATTAAACCAGGCATAGTTATCCTGCTGAGTAAAAATGATACCTGTCTTTTAACTCTAGAGTGAACTGCCAGCAGAGTTTCTTCTTTTTTATTTGTATGCAATTTAGCAATTTGGAGCACCAAGAGGGCTGGCCGTAGCACTTGTAGCACCGCTAACGCTATGCCCCTGTGCTCTGTTCACTCCTACCTCCCCTTTGATTGACAGGGTTAGACCTCTAGTCTAGCCCTGTGTTCTTAGGAAATGTGCTGTGTCTCACTAATATAACGTAACAAATAGTCATTGGTGGTCCACTGTGTAAATATTATGGTATACCGAGTCATTGGTGTTAGTGTGTCAGCGCAATCATACATTCCACTCGGTATGCATAATTTTGTGCTGTGACTATGAGGTAGGTCTTAGCACTCATTAGTAGCAGTGGAGTATCGGAACAAGGGGGATAGGGCTGTATTATCCTCCCAGCAGCTGTGCTCCTCTGCTCCCAATGAAGCCATCAGTACCTCCAGTTCCAGGTGGACTAACATAGTCAGTGCTTGAACGCTCTAAAGCTGCGTTGCTTGGGCAGCAGCAGCAACAAATCCAGTATGGAAGCGCAGATGACATCAGTCCACCCGGAATTGCATTGACACCACAGCAGCATGTCACCAAATTCCCAGTAATCAAATTTTAATCAAAACAGTGCACTTCACATTGCCCCAGTAGTCACCCCAGCAGCTGTTCAGCAGTATACGTTATATATATATATTTCACACAATTCACATGGATCATTTTTATTTTGTACGGTTAAAACAGGCATTTTTTGATCAAATACTTTATAAAGATGCCAGCTACTGGATTGGACTGTATTTTGACAACAATATAAGGAATTGGACTTGGGTGAATTGTGAAACCTGCAAGGACTTTCAGTAAGTATGCATTTTAATAGCAATGAAAATAAGTGAAGTCAGCTTACCTGCTCCAAAATGGCATTCCCAAGATGTTATCCTTGCTCAGACTACTGGGAGCACAATGAGTTCAATTCTAGAGAAGTGAAAGTGTTCAGCAAGAGGATGGTCATGATTCAATTAAAACATGCTAAAAACCTCACATATAACACATGGGGGACCCATTGCTTACACGTTTCACAATAAATCCTTAGTCATAGCCTACACCTAGAAAAGAATGACTTCCTTTTACCTGAGTCTCCAGGTCACATGATTAACAACAGCCAATCATTAACAACAGTATAAAGTATTTAAATAATATAAACAACAGTTTTAAATAAAAACAGTATTAGTAAATAGTTTACATCATAAAACTGCCCTTAACAAAGTCACCAACGGCCTGCTACCTGGCAAGGCCAAACAACATTACTCTGTCCCCCTCTTCCTTAGCCTGTCCTCTGCCTTTGACACAGTTGACCACTCCCTTCTTCTACAAACTCTCTCATTTCCTGGAGTCACGGACACAACACTGCTGCAGTCAGTTATTGGCCAAAGCAGTCAACGTGACCTGTGTCCATACAGAGACTGAAATGCAGTGAAGAGCTGGTAAGTATGCTTCCCTCAACAGGTCCTGCTGGGTGGGGTATTTAGAAAACTATATGAAGTTGGACAACACCTTTAAGATTTTGCTAGTGGAAAAGTATGATAATATCATAATGCAATTGTTTTTAAATGCCTAAAGTGCCTTGTAGAAAAGTGGACTTTATTCCCTCTTAAGAGTAATTTAAGTTCCAAAACATCCAGATCCCTTGACGATGTGAACGCTCTGCTCACTTTAACTGCTGCACCATCATGATGCCCGATGTTCTGGTTCATGTTTCACACTTTTTATATTGCCTTTCTTTACTTTAAAAGGCTCCATTTCAAAAACACTCGTCCTGGTGATAACCATTGTGTACTGAAATCAAACAATTATGATTTGGAGAATTGCAATAGTCCACACAGCTGGATTTGTCAAAGGAAAGCCAGCAGATTATACAGATGAGTGGAGAATGACATATCAAGTACTGTTGATATTTTTTATTACAACTATCCAGATGTCTCTGCAACTTAAAGTATTCTGTATACTGACTAGACTATGTAACTACAACTGTCTCTTTTGTATTATCTCTGTAGTGTCATTACATGTGTGTATTTCTTTCAAAATTGTATAAAATTATTACATTTGGAAGATGCTCTTGACAAATGAAAAAATAAAAATAAAAAGTTAACATAGTTGACTGGAGTTGTTACTTTTTCTTTATTTCTCTGCCAAAATTGTGCCTAAAAATACTTACATACAACGAATCATGTAAAGAAAATAGTTCATACAACTTCCTTAATTGAATAAAGAAGAACATCACGGTGATACGAATAAAATGCAGGGAGTCCTACTGGGAACAGGGAGCATCTGAGTGATGACAATCTCTGCAGAGAGTTTCAATATATGTTGGTGGTATATAAAGTAAGGACATAAATTAATAGTAAATTAACAAAAAGTCTTTGCATACTGAAGACCAAATGTGGGTTTCACCGTTTTCCAACCACTCATTGGTAATATGCTTCTGGGCAGCTGGCATATATCTCTGCACAGACAGCTGCTGTGTGCTAATCATGGGGCCGTGGGAGCATGGAGGTCTTTTTAAAAGAAGGCAAGTGCAGGTTTTCATGGTTCCTGCTGTCAACAATACTATATACACAGCATTCCAAAAACTCTGTGTGTAGATATCAGGGAGTGGCAATGCTTAATGTTCGGTTCCAGCATAATGAGATCACTGAGGGCTGGGAGTCTGTGTGAGTTGTTGGGTCTTAGAAGACCTAGATCAGCTCTGCAGTGAGGTTATACAGCTCAGTACAACCTCTCTAGGGCTGTATTCCCCTTGTAACTGGGGCTACTATGTCAGTTCCAGCTACAGGAGAATTTAGCAATAAATAAAAAAAGATCTTCTGTTAAATGTCTCCCAAAAAGCTTGCATGACCTTATGGGGAGCACAAAAAAACTGCCCCCACACATCGCATCAAAGTTTCTAGCCCTGCCCCCGGCAACTACAATCCATATATCCTATATATGCAAATTACCGTTATGAAAAGGTGTTATAATTAAAAATATATATTTTAGTTCCACATTTATTGACAATAAATAATAAATAAATAAAAAACAGAGTATTTCTCCCCTTTTTTATATTTTCCTGGTTATAAAAAAAAACTGCAAAAGGCTAAAATAAAAAATAAAAATAATATAAAGCCTCATCTATCGGCCCAAAAAAAGTGCAAACATTATTTACATAACCAAATGAAAAAAAAAACACATTATGGCTTTCAAAGACGCATGTTTTTAAAAAAAAAATGGTCATGAAGGGGTTAAATTGCCTGGTCTGGTGTCAGTTAGATGGGCTTAAAAAGTTGTTTGAGATCACAAAAATCTGGGAGGCAAGACATGGTATGAAGTAACAAAACAAGCATTACTTCCCACCACGACAAGTCCTGCAGCAATGACGTCATGCTGACAACATGTGACCACTGAAGCCAATCACTGGATGTTTGTCATGGAAGCAATGATGTATGATGGATAGGTTTTCAAATAGATCCCATCTGACACTCATGGACTCCACTGACTAGTGGGGTAAAAAGATTTCTGGTATTTTTGACTGCAAGAATAGAGCAATTCCTACTATCAAAAATACCTAAAGGCCTATGAAACTCCTGAGGCTTTCAATGTAACAGTGAACAGAACCTAAACCAATAATATTGAGCTGCTTGTGCGATGTAATGTTTCTATTGAAATTTGCTGTTTTTAGTGCACATTCTTGATTTTACTGAGGAGCAGTACTGGCTACACCTGTACGTCTGTCCACCTACTTCATCATTAAAATAACCACAAGCACTTATTGTAAATGCTATATAGATGTTGTTGACCTTTTGTCTAAACTAATTTAGGTTAGGAAATGCCACACCAAATAAATAAGTGAAATATATAGCTTTTTTGCAGAGAAGGAAGGCAGTGAAATAGACCACTTCCTGTTTTAGTAACATACAAATAATATGTGAGGTGACCAGGGATGCACCTAACCTTTCTGCTGCCTGAGGCGAAACTTTAAATGAAAACCCATATGCCCCCCCCCCCCATCCCTATGCCTAATTCTTAACCTAAACTCTTCCCTCCTAACATTATATACAGGTCCTTCTAAAAAAATTAGCATATTGTGATAAAGTTCATTATTTGCTGTAATGTACTGATAAACATTAGACTTTCATATATTTTAGATTCATTACACACCAACTGAAGTAGTTCAAGCCTTTTATTGTTTTAATATTGATGATTTTGGCATACAGCTCATGAAAACACCAAATTCCTATCTAAAAAAATTTGCATATCATGAAAAGGTTCTCTAAACGAGCTATTAACCTAATCATCTGAATCAACTAATTAACTCTAAACACCGGCAAAAGATTCCTGAGGCTTTTAAAAACTCCCAGCCTGGTTCATTACTCAAAACCGCAATCATAGGTAAGACTGCCGACCTGACTGCTGTCCAGAAGGCAATCATTGACACCCTCAAGCAAGAGGGTAAGACACAAAGAAATTTCTGAACGAATAGGCTGTTCCCAGAGTGCTGTATCAAGGCACCTCAGTGGGAAGTCTGTGGGAAGGAAAAAGTGTGGCAGAAAACGCTGCACAACGAGAAGAGGTGACTGGACCCTGAGGAAGATTGTGGAGAAGGACCGATTCCAGACCTTGGGGGACCTGCGGAAGCAGTGGACGGAGTCTGGAGTAGAAACATCCAGAGCCACCGTGTACAGGCGTGTGCAGGAAATGGGCTACAGGTGCCGCATTCCCCAGGTCAAGCCACTTTTGAACCAGAAACAGCGGCAGAAGCGCCTGACCTGGGCTACAGAGAAGCAGCACGGGACTGTTGCATGTCATTCGGAAATCAAGGTGCCAGAGTCTGGAGGAAGACTGGGGAGAGGGAAATGCCAAAATGCCTGAAGTCCAGTGTCAAGTACCCACAGTCAGTGATGGTCTGGGGTGCCATGTCAGCTGCTGGTGTTGGTCCACTGTGTTTTATCAAGGGCAGGGTCAATGCAGCTAGCTATCAGGAGATTTTGGAGCACTTCATGCTTCCATCTGCTGAAAAGCTTTATGGAGATGAAGATTTCATTTTTCAGCACGACCTGGCACCTGCTCACAGTGCCAAAACCATTGGTAAATGGTTTACTGACCATGGTATTACTGTGCTCAAGTGGCCTGCCAACTCTCCTGACCTGAACCCCATAGAGAATCTGTGGGATATTGGGAAGAGAAAGTTGAGAGACGCAAGACCCAACACTCTGGATGAGCTTAAGGCCGCTATCGAAGCATCCTGGGCCTCCATAACACCTCAGCAGTGCCACAGTCTGATTGCCTCCATGCCACGCCGCATTGAAGCAGTCATTTCTGCAAAAGGATTCCCGACCAAGTATTGAGTGCATAACTGAACATAATTATTTGAAGGTTGACTTTTTTTGTATTAAAAACACTTTTCTTTTACTGGTCGGATGAAATATGCTAATTTTTTGAGATAGGAAATTTGGGTTTTCATGAGCTGTATGCCAAAATCATCAATATTAAAACAATAAAAGGCTTGAACTACTTCAGTTGGTGTGTAATGAATCTAAAATATATGAAAGTCTAAGGTTTATCAGTACATTACAGAAAATAATGAACTTTATCACAATATGCTAATTTTTTGAGAAGGACCTGTACAGCACTACAAAACATACAGGGCAATACATTGCTACATACTTCTCACACCCAGTGACAGCTCCTCTGATGTATATATTCTCTTTCCTCATCTCCTTCAGACCAGATCGCCATGAAGATTTATTTCATCCATGTCTCTTCTCTGCAGAAATTGACAAACAGATATCTTAGTTTCCAACTTTTCCATCATTCTCCCACCTTCTGAACACGACATCCTGCCACCCCCAATACTGTGCCCGCTGTACTCCCCAAAACCACACCGCAGAAACAGTCCTCCTGAAAATAATATTACCACACAGTGTCCCCTTCAATATTGGCAAGCAGTGCCCTAAAAAATAACTGCACCCAGCAAATAGTGCCCCTGACACTAATGATTAAACATAATGTACCCCAGAAATAATTGTGCTACACTGATACTGTGCCAGGGTGCCCCCCCCCCCCCCCCCCCCGACAGTAAAAGTGTTCCACAATGTCCCACCAATAGTATTAATCCTCTGCCAGAGTGCACTTGGTAGTAAAAGAGCCCCCACTGTGCCCCAGAAGTGATAATGCTCCCATAGTGCCCCCACTATAGTAATCATGTTCCACATAGTACCCTAAAAGTAAAAAAGCTCAACATAATGCCCCCAAGTAGTAAAAATTCTCCTTAAAATGAGTGACAGTAGAAAAATCCCACCTAATATGAGCCAGTACAAAAATGCCCCCGTATAATGTGTGCCAGTACAAAAAATGCCACCTTATAATGTGTGCTAGTACAAAAAATTTGCCCATTGCATGCCAGTACAGAAAATGCCACAGTTGAGTGCCAGTACAAAAAATACCCCCTCTCAGTGCCCCCAGTAGAACCAAGTCCCCATAGTGCCCACATAATGTGTGCCAGTGCTCCCTACTTGGTATCAGTGCAAAAAATACCCCGTTTTAGTTCCTCCAGTATAGCCAATGTCCCCATAGTGCCCCTATAACGTGTGCCAGTGTCCCCTTTGTGTGGGTCAGTACAAAAAAAACAATCTTAGTGCCCCAAAAGAGCTAATATCTCCATTGCGCCCCCACACTGTGTGCCAATATAAAATATCCCTATATAGTGCCACTAGTAGATGCCCCCAGAGTGCTCCTCTCCCCCCTTCCCCACAGTGGCCCCATAATCTGTGCCAGAATAAAATACACCTTTATAGTGCCCGCAGTAGAAGCCCCCATAGTGCTTCTCTGCCCCCTTCTCCATATTGACCACAACAGAATAGTGTCATCATGGGACAATGGGAGCATGGAGGTCATTTTAATAGAAGGCAAGTGCAGGTTTTCATAGTTCCTGCAGTCAACAATACTATATACACAGCATTCCAAAAACTCTGTGTGTAGATATCAGGGAGTGGCAACGCTTAATGTTCCGTTCCAGCATCATGAGATCACTGAGTGCTGGGAGTCTGTGTGAGTTGTTGGGTCTTAGAAGACCTAGATCAGCTCTGCAGTGAGGTTATACAGCTCAGTACAACCTCTCTAGGGCTGTATTGCCCTTGTAACTGGGGCTACTATGTCAGTCCCAGCTACAGGAGAATTTAGCAATAAAAAAAATAAAAATCTTATGTTAAATGTCTCCCAAAAAGCTTGTATGACCTTATGGGGAGCACAAAAACTGCCCCCACACATTACATCAAAGTTTCGAGCCCTGCCCCCGGCAACTGCAATCCATATATCATATATATATACAATGACCGTTATGAAAAGGGGTTATAATTAAAAATATATATTTAGGGCTATTTTTACACTGGCGTTTTGGCTTTCGATTTGTGAGATCTGTTCAGGGCTCTCACAAGCGGTCCAAAACAGATCAGTTTTGCCCTAATGCATTCTGAATGGAAAAGGATCCGCTCAGAATGCATCAGTTTGTCTCCGTTCCGTCTCCATTCCGCTTTGGAGGCGGACACCAAAACGCTGCTTGCCGCGTTTTGGTGGTGTCCGTCTGTCAAAGCTGAGCCAAACGGATCCGTTCTGACATATAATGTAAGTCAATGGGGACAGATCCGTTTTCTATGACACTATCTGACACAATAGAAAACGGATCCGTCCTCCGTCTTGGCTATGTTAAAGATAATACAAACGGATTTGTTCTGAACGGATGCAGACGTTTTTATTATCTGAATGGAGCCGTCTGTGCAGATCCATGACGGATCCACACCAAACGTAAGTGTGAAAGTAGTCTAAGTTGCATATTTATTGACAATAAATAAAAAAACTGAGTATTTCTCCCCTTTTTTATATTTTCCTGATTATAAAAAAAATAAAAACAGCAAAGGCTAAAATAAAAATAAATAAATAAAGCCCCATCTATCACCCAAAAAAAGTGCAAACATTATTTACATGACCAAATGGGAAAAACATTATGGCTTTCAAAGGCACATCTTTTAAAAAAAAAAATGGTCATGAAAATTTTAAATTGCCTGGTCTGGTGTCAGTTAGATGGGCTTAAAAAGTTGTTTGAGATCACAAAAATCTGGGAGGCAAGACATGGTATGAAGTAACAAAACAAGCATTACTTGCCACCACGACACGTCCTGCAGCAATGACGTCATGCTGACAACATGTGACCACTGAAGCCAATCACTGGATGTTTGTCATGGAAGCAATGATGTATGATGGATAGGTTTTCAAATAGATCCCATCTGACACTCATGGACTCCACTGACTAGTGGGGTAAAAGATTTCTGGTATTTTTGACTGCAAGAATAGGGCTGCAGCAAGTGCAATTCCTACTTTCAAAAATACCTAAAGGCCTATGAAACTCCTGAGGACTTCAATGTCACAGTGAACAGAACCTAAACCAATAATATTGAGGTGCTTCTGCGATGTAATGTTTCTATTGAAATTTGCTGTTTTTAGTGCACATTCTTGATTTTACTGAGGAGCAGCACTGGCTACACCTGTACGTCTGTCCACCTACTTCATCATTAAAATAACCACAAGCATTTATTGTAAATGCTATATAGATGTTGTTGTCTAAACTAAATTTGGTTAGGAAATGCCACACCAAATAAATAAGTGAAATATATTGCTTTTTTGCAGAGAAGGAAGGCAGTGAAATAGACCACTTCCTGTTTTAGTAACATACAAACAATATGTGAGGTGACCAGGGATGCACCTAACATTTCTGCTGCCTGAGACAAAACTTTAAATGAAAACCCATATGCCAACCCCCCCCCCCCCCCCCATCCCTATGCCAAATTCTTAACCTAAACTTTTCCCTCCTAACATTATATACAGCACTACAAAACATACAGGGCAATACATTGCTACATACTTCTTACACCCAGTGACGGCTCCTCTGATGTATATATTCTCTTTCCTCATCTCCTTCAGACCAGATCGCCATGAAGATTTATTTCATCCATGTCTCTTCACTGCAGAAATTGACAGATATCTTAGTTTCCAACTTTTCCATCATTCTCCCACCTCCTGAACACCACATCCTGCCACCCCCAATACTGTGCCCGCTGTACTCCCCAAAACCACACCGTGGAAACAGTCCCCATGAAAATAATATTACCACACAGTGCCCCCTTCAATATTGGCAAGCAGTGCCCTAAAAAATAACTGCACCCAGCAAATAGTGCCCCTGACACTAATGATTAAACATAATGTACCCCAAAAATAATTGTGCTACACTGATACTGTGCCAGCGTGCCCCCCCGACAGTAAAAGTGTTCCCCAATGTCCCACCAATAGTAACAACCCTCTGACAGAGTGCACTTGGTAGTAATAGAGCCCCTACAGTGCCCCCAACAGTGCTAATGTTCCCACTGTGCCCCAGAAGTAATAATGCTTCCGTAGTGCCCATACTATAGTAATCATGTTCCACATAGTACCCTAAAAGTAAAAAAGCTCAAAATAATTCTCCTTATAATGAGTGACAGTAGAAAAATACCACCTAATATAAGCCAGTCCAAAAATCCCCCTGTATAATGTGCACCAGTACAAAAATGCCCCTTACAATATGTGCCAGTGCAATAATGCCGCCTTATAATGTGTGCCAGTACAAAAATTACCCCCTCTCAGTGCCCCCAGTAGAACCAAGTCCCCATAGTGTCCCCATAATGTGTGCCAGTGCTTCCTACTGTGTATCGGTGCAAAAAATACATTGTTTTAGTTCCTCCAGTATAGCCAATGTCCCCATAGTGCCCCTATAAAGTGTGCCAGTGCCCCCTTTGTGTGGGTTAGTACAAAAAAAAACAATCTTAGTGCCCCAAAAGAGCTAATATCTCCATAGCGCCCCCACACTGTGTGCCAATATAAAATATCCCTATATAGTGCCACTAGTAGATGCCCCCATAGTGCTCCTCTCCCCTCTTTCCCACAGTGGCCCCATAATCTGTGCCAGAATAGAATTCACCTTTATAGTGCCTGCAGTAGATACCCCCATAGTGCTCCTCTGCCCCCTTCTCTATATTGACCACAACAGAATAGTGTCAAATAAAAAAATAAATATGTATGCTAAACCTCCATGCGGCTGTCAGTGATTCAGTGCAGTCCTCTCCAAGCCTGTGTCCCGCGTTGTAGGTTGCCCAGCTCAGGCTACACAAAAATGATCATGGCATCACGCTGCCTGCTCTGGCCTATGATAGGCTACAGGCACTAAGCCTGGAGCCTATCACAGGAAATGCAGGCAGGGAGATGTCGCTGCCATGCCCAGCTGCAGCATTCTGCTGTATCTCTGTCCTGAGGATGGCGATACAGCTGAATAAAGAGAGATGAGCGCTTCCACAGTGGAAGCGCTCATTTCCCTCAGCCCTGCTGCCATCCTCCACTTATCTACAGGGCTGTGCCGCCTGAGGCGATTGCCTCACCTCGCCTAATTGGTGGTGCTGCCCTGAAGGTGACACAGGGGCGGACACAGACAGCAGAGGGGCCCTGTGCAAAGAATGTGCCTGGGCCCCCTCCCCTCCAAGCCAAGTTCTCAACATAACCTATTCCGTCCTAACATTACTTACAGCAATACAGAACATACAGGCTAAGGCTACTTTCACACCTGCAGCACTACGCTCCGGACACCTGATCCGGCAAAGAATGCAAGGAATTGGCAGGACACAAACTCAGGCATGCAGCGGTTTATGTCCCGCTGATTCTCTGCATTTTTGCTAGATTGTGGCCGGATCTCTGCTGGACCCTATTATAGTTAATGAAGCCGGCGGACATTCTGTCTGCATCCAGCAGTGCAGGAGCATTCCAGCAGGCTGTTCTCTGCTGGAAGAGCCTGTCAGAATCACTAACTCAGATGTGAAGGTAGTCTAATACAGGTTCACATACCTCTTACATCCAGTGACATCTTTGATGTAGATGTTCTCTGTCCTCATCTTCTCCTTTCAAACCTCACCGCCATGATGATTTTTTTCAGTCATCTCTTCTCTCTGCAGGGTTTGACAGACAGACATCTTAGTTTCCTAGTTTCCTAGTTTTCCATCATCCTCCCACATAATCAACACCCCTCTAATATTGTGCCTGCTGTGCTCCATATACAAGTTACCCACAGAGTTATATATACTAGTTACACACAGATAGTTCCCCTTCAATAATTATTGGCACACAGTGTCGTAAAAAAATAACTGCGCCCAGGAAACAGTGTCCCTGACACTAATAGTGTAAACATAATGTTCCCCAAAAATAATTGTGCTAAGCTGATACAGTGCCAGGGTGTCCACCAAAGTAACAGTGCTTCCCAAAATCCCACCAATAGAAATAATTATCTACCAGACAACACGTAGTAGTAATAGTGCCCCTACAGTAATAATATCCCCGCTGTTTCTCAGAAGTAATAATGCTCCTATAGTGCTCATACTAGTATTCAAGTTCCTCATAGTCCCTAAACTATAATAAAGCCCACAATAATGCCCCCGGCAGTAAAAATTCTCTTTATAACCCTTTGTGTAACAGTAGAAAAATGCCCCCTTATAATGTGCTCCAGTACATAAAAGTGCCCTGTTGTGTGGCAGTATAAAAAATACCTCCTCTTAGTGCCCCCTGTAGAGCCAATGTCCCCATAGTACCCTCATATTGTGTGCCAATGACCCTACTGTGTGCCCAAAAACTCTTTTAGTACCCCCAGTTGAGTCCCCATAGTGCCCTATAATTTGCGCGAGTATAAAATACTCCTATATTGTGCACCAAAAGTGCACCTCCCCTTGTCCCTATGGTGACTGACAATGTGCCAGTATAAAATGCCCCCATAATGTGTGCCAGTATAATGCCCCCATACAATGACCCCAATAGTGCTCCTTTTCCCCATTCTCCATAGTGGCCCTCATGTGTGCCAGTATCTAAGATAGGGCCCCCATAGTGCTCCTTCCCCTCCATAGTGCCCCTCATGTGTGCCATTAAATAAGATAGGGTTCCTCATAGTGCTCCTCCCCCTCCATAGTGCCCCCCATGTGTGCCAGTATATAAAATAGGACCCCAATAGTACTCCCCCTTCCATGGTGCCCCCATGTGTGTCAGTATTTAAAATAGGGCCCCCATAGTGCTCCTCCTCCATAGTGCCCCCCATGTGTGCCAGTACATAAGATAGGGCCCCAGTAGATGCCCCCATGAGTGCCAGATAGGGCACTAGCAAAGTGTAAAAAAAATAAAAATAAACATATACTTATTACTTATCTCCTTGCTGCTTTCAGCAATGTGATGTAGGCCTCTTCCGCCTGTGTCCCGCGTTGTACGGCTCAGACAGCGTGATGATGTCATTGATAGGCTATAGGCACTAGGCCTGCAACCTATGAGAGGACTGGGGAAGGGAGACACCTCTGCCCTGCCCCGCCGCAGCATCCATCTGTATCGCCGTCCTAAGGACAGCGATACAGATGAATAGAGATGAGATGAGATGAGCGCTTCCACAATGGAAGCGCTCATCTCCCCCTGCCGCCGGTAAGAAGGGGCCCCCTTCTGTTTTGGGCTCCTGTGCAACCGAACCGGCTGCACTTGCGGTATGTCCGCCCCTGAGGTGACATAATAAATATACAAATGTGTCCATTCTTCTAGTTTGGTTAGCTGCAATTTCTCATGAAAACAATTTAATATAATATTATGACATGCTGCAAACATCATAAGAAGAAAAAAAATATAAATAAATATAAATAAATATATATATATATATCTTATATATATATAAAAATGAGTTTCTGTTTGTCTGTCTAGACCTCTGGAAGTTCTTTATGCGCGACCAAACGACGGGACCGGTCTTCACACAAATTTGGCATAAAGGTACATCAGGTGTCCGGGAAGGTTTTAGACCGGGTCTCAGCTCTCTAGGACGTTCCGTTCCTGAGATATTACCAAAAAATGAGCCCCCCAATACAAGCCTGCAAGTCTTTCTCTTAAAATCCCAACAGCTATAAACACAGTTTTACTCCAGGTTTCCATAACAACCCAGCCATTTTTCTTTACTGCTTAAACGGGTGGGCACTGTGGAGGTCACTGTTTTGAAAAGGGGCGGGCACAGTGGAGGACACTGTTATTAAACTAGAAGACACAAAATGAAGATCCGACTGACTGGATCCAAAACTAAAGAACCAGAGGGTAAGCCCTGTAACAGACCTGGCTCTCTCCCTTACTGCTCAGCCTATGCAAAAATCTCTATGGTAGATGATTGCATATCCTCGTTCCTTGACTGTATGACACCTGAACACCCTATAATAGTGAGGGGACACGACCACCGGCTCCCTACACTTAATACGGAGAAAGTCAGGATCCAGCAAACAGGAAAACACAAATGAATGAATAAACTTATCTGTAGAAGACTCAGTAGTAGCATCCAGCATGCACACACTCCAGGAAGTTGTATAAACCGCAAAGTGATGCAGTATGGGATGGGATTTAAAGGGATGCAATCAGTGCAACTACATGACAGCTGAGAGAGACTAACGAGATGAGAAAATGAAAGCAAAACAAAAGGAACCTCAAGCAGGAGGTTCTGAAGAACGTCTGTCAGAGCTTCTCAGATGTCTGGTGGTGACATAAAGGCAAAGGGCACTGTGGAGGTCACATTTAAAAGGGCGAGCACTGTGGAGGTCACTGATAAAGGGGAGAGCACTATGGAGGTCACTGTTAAAGGGGCGGGCACTGTAGAGGTCACTGATAAAGGGGTGGGCACTGTGGAGGTCACTGTTTAAAGGGGCAAACACTGTGGAGGTCACTGTTAAAGGGGAGGCACCGCGAAGGTCACTGTAAAGGGGACGGGCGCTGTAGAGGTCATTGTTAAAGGGGCAAGCACTGTGGAGGTCACTGTTAAAGGGGCCGGCACTGTGGAGGTCACTGTTTAACCGCCTCCGGACCGCCTAATGCTGGATCACGGTCTGGAGGCGGCTGTCTCAGGCAGAGTCACGCATCAGCGCGTCATCTCGCGAGATGCGAGATTACGCTCAAAGCCGTCCCACGCATGCGCATCGGGGGCCGGCAAAAGTTAGAGGGGGGTTACATCATCAGCCTGCCAGCCAATGATCATCGCTGGCAGGCTGATGATTTACAAAAAAATCACAAGCCAGTTAACACTTTATATTTATAAATATAAGGTGTTAAATGGCTGCTGTGCTCCTCTGTTGGTCCTTTTGGTCGGTTGGTTCCAGTAGAGGAGCACAGTTCACAGTGAGTACACCAAACAGCACACTTAGTCCCCAGATCACCCCCCATTACCCCAATTAACCCCTTGATCGCCCCTGCCAATCACCTAGTGAAAGGGAAAAAAGTGATCAGTGTAAACTGTCACTTTTTTTTTTCACTTGTATTGACTGTTAGGTTTTAGGATAGCTTAGGCCCCTTGGTTAGGTAGTTAGCGATCGTTTAGTGCCCAGCCCACCGCACCGCAGTTACTGATTCGCTGATTAGCGTATTGCTAATCAGCATTTGTACTTTTATAGTATCTGTAAGTGATCAAAACTGATCACAGTCAGATCTATAATAGTATTAGTGTCACCTTAGCTCGCCCTCCACCCAAAACGCAGTGTTTGGCCGATCAGGCCTGATCGGTCACCCACACGTGCGTTCAACCACGCCCGCCCCAGCATTTAATTACTGATTTTTGGGGGATCTGTTTTTTGGGGGTTGTTCTTATGGCGGATCAGGAGAAGGGCAAAATAATCAGTGACGTCTACACAAACGTACTGCTGACATCCTCTCCACTCTGTCAGGGGCTCTACTTGTATCAGCGTTTACTAGAACAGGTTTTGTCGAAATGTGTGGAATCATGTGATGATGGTGTAAAAAGGGTGTGCTCATTCACGCTATAGTAGGATCTTGGGCTGCTGCACGGTTCTTCATACCTGATGCTAACATTGACCTGTAAAACTGAGTTTACACTTGAGTTTTGACCTTGTAACTGACCAAATAAGTAAAGTGGGATAAAATCTTTTTGGAAAATTCAGCGAACTGACCAAATCGAATTTTTGAAAAATTCGCTCATCTCTAGTGTACATAGCCTTTAAGCAGCTATTATTAATATATATCATTATTACATTCTATAATTTAACTACATAATCATTAAATCCCTAATTATCGCCTTAATTCCCAATGAACATTAATTCCATTTCCATTATTTTTATGAGAGCAGCTGATAATAATGTCCCCAGGCTGCCGGATCATCTCTTTTATAAGTGCTTAAAAAAGGTTGAGAAACAACTGATTATGAATGGGATAAGGCTGATATTATCTACTAAAGTATATATGATATGATATCATATAGTCTGACCTGTATACTGATTCTTCCAATACAGAGTCTCTGGAAAACCTTCTTACATATATTTCTTTGTATTATTCATATATTATTTTTATTAAAAATCAACTACTTGCTTTGCACATAGAAATATGTAAGCAACATCACATAATTCTGAAGCAATGCAAATGAAATAGAGCATTACAGGCTCAGTACAGCAATGGCTGATATATTTGAACTATATTAATATAAATCCATGTACTGCAGCATGCTTCATAAAGATTTTTTTTCACACGTGTTATTTTTTGCTGGACTCTTTTATTATTGTTGCAATATGGCATCTACAGATACCTATGGGACCTTATTGCATCTCCGTACATATCTTTGATGTCATTCTGAGGTTTTTTGCCATATGCATGCAACAGAAAAGAAACTGTGCCATGGTCAATCAGATACGACATTATATAGGTATTTACTTTACCTTAAAGGGCCGTATGAGGACAACGTATGACAGTACATGGACTGTCCCCAGCTCTATAGTATAAATCAGCAAGTTTAGCAAAAGAAGTGGGAAACAAGGTGCTCATAGGGTAGTAAGTTTTCGGTACCAGTTCTTGAGAGTACGCTGTGTCGGCACAACACTTCTCAGTCCCTGGAGTTGCCAGTTCTCCAAAGGAGTGATATGGAATGCTATAAGAAGCTGTGTACTAAGGTCGAACACAATGTGTTTCCTCTTGGTTCAAAACCATTCAAATCTTGGTTAAAAAAATTCAATCTTATAAAAGTTTTTTATTTTTGATCAGGTGACAAGATGTTTCGGAGTGAGAGTACTCCTTTTTTAAGTATAAAAAAATAAATATAGTATAACATATAGCAGTGCAAAGGGACATAAACTGAATAAATAAATATATAATTCATAAAAAAGGGGATCGGAATAAATAAAAACATGCAAGAATGATAAACAATATAATAATAATAAAATTATATGAATGTAGGGAACATTGTCGAAATGTGCAAGTTGATCTAATGTAACCTAGCTGGGTATCCATATAGTAATTAAAATTCACTTCGCAATTAGGGAAATAATAATAATAATGGTAATAATAATGTTAAAATAATGTTAAAAGTAGTGGCCGTGATACAACATTAGACATAAACCTCAAAGGGGAGGACATAATTTGAGTAGCAGGGGAATCATGATGAGACTGATAGTATCACTGATTAAACAAGGTTAGGACCCAATATCAAACAGGATAATAATAATAACAATAATAATAATAATAAAAATCATAATAATCACAATAACGCCGACTAAATCAATTATAAACCAATTATAATATATATAATATATCACTCCGAAATGCGTTGTCACCTGATCAAAAATAAAAAACGTTTTATAAGACTTCATTCGTGGTTGTGGTTTTGTGCCAAGAGGTATCACATTGTGTACGACCTTAGTACACAGCTTCTTATGTCAGTGCCTCCACAGACATAATGCACACAAACGTATTTTTTTCCCCTGTGTCCATTTCATTTATTTGCAGCCCGTATGCAGAACTATTGACTTCAATGTGGCTGCAAGAAAACCAGGAATGACTCTGTGTACATTCCCTGTCCACATGTCTGCAGGGCCGTTCCAAAAAAAATAGAATATGCCCTATTATTGTCCGCATTATGGACAAGGATAGGACTATTCTATAAGGGGCCAGCTGTTATGTTCCGCAAAATTCGGGATGGACATGACCTATGTCCGTGTTTTGCGGAACCGCAGTTTGCATATTCGCAATTTGCGGACTGCAAAAAATGGCAAGGGCCGAGTGCATGAGCCCTAGAGGAAAGATCTGCACCTGTTCTTTATTTAGACCTGCACCTAGGTTTGGCTCACAGTCATCACAATCACTAATGGAAATCATTGACCAAACACTGACTGTGTGAATAAGGCATTACAGTTAGCCAAAAGTAGTTTAGGCAAAGAGATGGCAATCCTCTTCCAAACACAGAGAATACTGTAAATCCAAGGGTAGCACTATTGGATCATGTCACCCAATGGAACAAATGGGATCCATTATTATAAATAGAGAAATCGATAAGAAAAAAGGTGATAACAATACGAACAGATGTACTCACATCTATAGAAAGGATTAAATAATATTTTACCAAAGTGCTTCTTTAATGGTAAAAAAAAAGACAAAATGTACCGTATGTTTTTGGGGGCGTTTTGAACACATTGATGAACAGAACAGGTATCTAATATATGATGTGTCTATCAGTTGTTCAGTTTGTGCAGATCAGTTGTACAAAAAGTAAAAATCGGAATTGGATTCAGAGTGTGAACTTATGAATGCTACAGATAAAATAGAGCAAAGTTTCATTCATTTTAACATCAAAATATTGTTAACACTTTGAGGACATGGCGAATTTCCATTTTTGCATTTCTGTTTTTAACTCACAGCTTTCCCGAAGCCACAACTTTTTAACTATTCTGTTAACAAAGCTGCTTGAGGGTTTGTTTTTTGCCTGACAAGTTGTACCTTCTAATGGTACCATTTACTATTGCATACAATGTAGTGGGAGCTGAATTATTTTATTTTTTTAAATGGGATGGAATTGAAAAAAATGCAATTCCGTCAGTTTTATGGGTTTTGTTTTTCCCATTGGAATGGGATCTGAGTTGCAGTACCTTGGTGCAGCCACTACATAGTGCATGGAGCTGTCTGCTTCGTACTCTGTACAGTTTCCAGAGCCATGGCTGCCCAAAACTGTCTACTGGTGTTGGTGTCGGATGTCAGCCCCCCACCAATCTCATATTAATATATAACCTGAAACTAGGTCATTTGTAGCCTGGACAACATGGTCCAGAGTGGAATATTAATAGATGCATATCCTACAATATGTCATTTTTATTTTTTAAAATGGGTTGTCCAAGTTATATTAAAACTCAGGCAATCTGTGTATACAGCCTATAATAATAAATTAATGTGGACTCATCTGTTTTAGGGCTCTTTCACACTTGCGTTATGGTCTTCCGGCATAGAGTTCCGTCGTCGGGGCTCTATGCCGGAAGAATCCTGATCAGTTTTATCCTAATGCATTCTGAATGGAGTGAAATCCGTTCAGGATGCATCAGGATGTCTTCAGTTCTGGACCGGAACGTTTTTTGGCCGGAGAAAATACCGCAGCATGCTGCGCTTTTTGCTCCGGCCAAAAATCCTAAAGACTTGCCGCAAGGCCGGATTCGGAATTAATGCCCATTGAAAGGCATTGATCCGGATCCAGCCTTAAGCTAAACGTCGTTTCGGCGCATTACCGGATCCGACGTTTAGCTTTTTCTGAATGGTTACCATGGCTGCCGGGACGCTAAAGTCCTGGCAGCCATGGTAAAGTGTAGCGGGGAGCGGGGGAGCAGTATACTTACCGTCCGTGCGGCTCCCGGGGCGCTCCAGAGTGACGTCAGGGCGCCCCAAGCGCATGGATCACGTGATCGCATGGCACGTCATCCATGCGCATGGGGCGCTCTGACGTCATTCTGGAGCGCCCCGGGAGCCGCACGGACTGTAAGTATACCGCTCCCCCGCTCCCCACTCCTACTATGGCAACCAGGACTTTAATAGCGTCCTGGATACCATAGTAACACTGAAAGCATTTTGAAGACGGATCCGTCTTCAAATGCTTTCAGTTCACTTGCGTTTTTCCGGATCCGGCGTGTAATTCCGGCAAGTGGAGTACACGCCGGATCCGGACAACGCAAGTGTGAAAGAGGCCTTATTCTCTGCTTCATCCTGCGCTGCACTCTGGTCCTCGCTGTTGCTCTTTTGTTTGTTTTTTCTTCTCCAGCAGAGACGTACATGACTGAGGCCAGCAATCGGCTGCAGCAGTGACTTGTGCATGGACCATCACCGTTACAGCCCAAGGAGATGACATCAGTAGCAGGATAAACAGCGGACAAAACAGGTGTGTATCCATTCATTTGTTTTTTACAGAGGTTGCCTCAGCTTTCATATAACTTGGACATCCAACCTCATTTGGCTTTTTCGTTAATTTGTTACACGTAGATTAAGAAAAAGCGGCTTGATTTCAGAAAGAGCACCACTCCACCTCATTGGTTTGAACTGAATTTTTTTCAAATAAATGCAGCTGTACCATAATGCAGATGTAAAAATACCAGTATAGCAGGGGTGAATAATTGTTCTGTGCAAACCTTGACTCATTAAAGGGGTTATTCCATAAGTAATGTAATAATCATATAGTGTGTGACCGTCTCATTTTAACAAACTTAGAACGGGCCCTGTGCCTCACATAAAACCAAAGATCTCCCCATTCATAGTTGCAATTGCTCTGCTAGATTTATTTCAAGCTGGCTGCATAGGGAGCGTGCACTTTCTCGGGGGGTGGGAGTGCAAGTGCAGGGTCCTTTCTACTGCAGCTGGTGGCAGTTGAAGGATGGAACTGAGCATGTAGGTCAACCTCAGTGAGCAGGACAGAGAATTTAGAAAAAAGAGCAAACGGCAGTTGGCACTCTATACAAATAGACTTTATTGAATAACTCAGTAGCTATACTAAATGTTAAATTACATGCAATTACAAAAAGTATTCAGATGCAGGTGCTGGTTTTAAAAATGTAGAATATTTTTTGTGGGACAATCTCTTTAAGTAGACATGATTATGCACTGGATTATTACCTGCTGTCTGCTACATCGATGTATTTTTGCATTATAATATGATGCTTTTATCTCTGTTAGATAAGATGGCTCAAGACTTCCCAGAAATATTAAATGAGAACAGATCTTTAGAAACCTATTTTACCCTTGTTGGTTTTAGTGACTCCCCACAGCTTCACCTTCCTCTTCTTCTGGTTTTCTACTTTATGTATATTCTGACCATAACAGGAAACGGTCTTATTTTAGTGCTTGTGCTATTTCATACTTCCTTGCAGACACCAATGTATTTCTTTCTATGTCACTTAGCTTCTCTAGATTTATGTTATACTTCTGTAACCCTTCCTAACCTGATACGGCTTCATTCACAGAGTAATAAACTGATATCATTCACAGGTTGCATTTCACAGCAGTACTTCTACATTGCATTTGCAGTTTCTGAATATTTTTTATTGGCAGCAATGGCATATGACCGATATGTTGCCATCTGCAACCCCTTGCGTTACTCCTCAATCATGAATACTAAAACTTGCCTTTTGCTGGCAAAAGGGTGCTGGCTAACTGGATTCATAAGCTCCTCGTTTCCAGTCTCGTTTTCTTCACATTTCAATTTTTGCAAATCACGTGTGATTAACCATTTCTTCTGTGACCTTACTGCTCTTTTGAAAATGTCATGTGGCAAAAATACCAACATTGAAGTGTTGATCCTGGTGGAGAGTCTTGCACTAGGATTTCTTCCATTCTTGTTCACTTTGTCTTCATATGTTATAATTGTACGTACCATCAATAGCATTCCTGTTAAGGATGGAAGGATGAAGGCCTTATCGACTTGTACATCCCATCTTACAGTGGTGGTTCTCTTCTATGGTACCATGATAGTGGTCTACATGCGCCCACCTTCAATGTACTTGCCATCTCACGATAAGCTTTATGCTTTGCTCTACACGGCTGTGATTCCCATGATCAATCCAATGATTTATACTCTAAGAAACGGAGAAGTAAAAAACGCCATGAAGAAAGTTTTCCTTTTTGCTCAATAAATATATGAATACAGTATATGATATGAATAAAGATGGGAAGAAAGCTCTCCTTGAAGCTTTATATGAAACATCGACATACTATAATATTGCATTGCATTGTATAAATTGCTGTAAAATTGAAATTTTTCTTATGATTATCGTTGGCTTTATATTTAGCAAATGTAGAATCTAAAAAATCATACAATGTATGACATTTTATTCTCTTCAGCCTACATTTCTGTTCTTTTTTGAAACTTTATACAGTGTACAAAACATTTTCAGTTGGTACCTATAGGCCATTTAACTAGGGATGTACAAAGATCTTATAGGGCCCCATAGCAAAACTTAGTATGGGACCCCTGCCCACCCAGTTTTCCAGTACACATGTAACAGTCACTCCCAGAAAACATAATGGGAAACAAAATAGATTTCTCACAAATAATACATTTAAAGAAATTTTTATTAAAAAAATTGTAATAAAAAAGTCACTCGCCTAATTACCTACTTTATTTGACTTGTATGTCAGAAATATGAAATAGGTGCTGCATAAATATGGCACTCATTATAAAAAACGTATTTCTCTATACAATTACACCAGACAACTTGCAAAAATACATTGACAAATCTGTTTTCCTTATGTATTACAAAGATGGCTGCCTGTAGCCACCACTAGAGGGAGATCTGTGCAAATGAATTTATGCAGTTACCATTAACTAGAATGGAAGCTGAAATAGTCTATTTGTATTAAGCTCCACCAAGTGTTGATACCCAAACAATAGAACTAAAGCTCCATCTCATAGTAAGAAAAAAATCTTTATTAAATACATATAATCACATAAAAGTATAAAAACAGCAGTGAACAGGCATATTTCAGCGAGGAAAAAACCCGAAGGGGACTGGGCGATCAACACACATGGCCATACAAAAAGTATTGGCGAACGCCACATAAAGGCCAAAAAAAGACAAAGATTTCTGGACAAAATATCCAATAGGGGCATCAGTAGGCAATGTGAAATTCAAGAAGTTTAGAAAAATACCCAAGGTAGGCGTGTCGATCCCTCAGTCTCCTTCTCCCAACGCCATTTCGCCAGCAACCTGGCTTCTTCCGGGGATAATCCAGGTTGCTGGCGAAACGACGTTGGGAGAAGGAGACTGAGGGATCTGCGCGCCTACCTTTGGTATTTTTCTGAACTTCTTGAATTCCACATTGCCTACTGATGCCCCTTATTGGATATTTTGTCCAGGGTTCTTTGTCTTTTTTGGCCTTTATGTGGTGTTCCCCAATACTTTTTGTATGCCCATGTGTGTTGAGCCCCAGTCCACTTCTGTTTTTTTCCTCGCTGAAATATGCCTGTTCACTGCTGTTTTTATACTTTTATGTGATTATATGTATTTAATAAAGATTTTTTTCTTACTATGAGATGGCGCTTTAGTTCTATTGTTTGGGTATCAACTTTTGTATAGTGAAGGCTCTCTTTACTTTATTATTACCCGGTGTTTATAATTGGTGGGTGTTCCATCTAGTGTTGTATGCATGAACATACAGTGTTTTATTGTTTGGAAAAAAAGAAGAGTTCAGCTTCTCCCTTCCCCTTTCCTCCCTTCCACTCACATAGTGGACCTGATTCCTATTATGTAGCTCTATTTTTGTCAGTCTTCATTCATTTACTGTAAATTATCCTATATGTATAAACTGCCTAAATTGAGGGAACATGCTGTGTAACCCCGATTTCTACACTCTGTAATATTGATGACCTAATATGTTTGACACTAATATTAATGACCTATCCCTTGTGATTGTAATATTGATGACCTACCCTTCTCAACTGTAATATAGATGGTCTATCCTTTGGGACTATAATATTGATGGCCTGTCATTTGTCGCTGTAATATTGCTGGTCTTGTTTGGGACTGTAATACCGATGGCCTATTCTTTGTGACTGTAATATTGATGGCCTACCCTCTGTGACTGTATTATTTATGACCTATCCTTTCATTCTTTGGTAGGTCATCAATAAAAGATTTGTATAGGTCCAACTCCTAGCACCCCACCAATCAGGCGCTCCACCCCAGAACAGGCAGTGGAATTGCCCACTGGGTAGTTGTTGAGCTGCTCCCATAAATCTAAATGCAGTGCCATGTATGACCACTATGCGGTGTGTAGAGTGCACTGTTCTGTAATGCAGCAGCCTGTTCCAACAGCTGATTGGTGGCTGATATGGATGATATAGGACTGGCCATCAATATAACATTCCCAGAAAACTTTAGGTTTATGTTGGCCCTTGGACAAAAGCGTCTCATTGGACCCCTTTGCAGTGTGTTACAAGTGGCATTAAAACTGAATGTATTGTAGCTATTGCAAAATATTTCATTTATATAAAACTGTAATTAGCACTACAAAATTAAATGATTAAAGGTAATTATATACTTTCGACTTATGGTGGCAGAACCCACCAATCTTGGCAGGGATGTAAATCATCTAGGTTGTACTGGGAAGACCCGACTCTTTCCCAGTTGCAGGTGCTGGATTATAATTTGCCTGATCCTTTTTTCTTCCAGGAGATTTGGGGTTGTTTTGCCTCCCCCCAAATAAATAACTAAAACAACATTCAGGACATAAGATAAACTTTGATACAGCACATCAGCAGAGCAATGTACCAGGCTATACTTTACAATTTAAATCAGCACCACACAAAACATACATAGGGGGAGATTTATCATCTCTCTTGCGCCAGAAAAGTGGATTTAAAAAGTTGTAAGCTGTATTTTTGTGACTCTTTAATGGAAACCTTTTTTTTTTCATAAACTGCATCTTTTTACACCAACTTTTTCAAAAGTGGGTGTGGCAGGGCAGGAAACAGACCTCACCAGCAGCCAAGACAAATTTATTTTAATTTACACCAGTTTTCTCGTTCAAATGAAGCCACAAATCTATGGCAGCTCTGAACTGTCAAAGATTTCTGTTTAGGTGCACGGACTGCCAGAGGATGCACCTGATTTAGGATGACGTGTGCGCCTCATCATGAATTAGGCGCATACTCCGGCAGCTCAAGGAATATCAAGATCAGCGCAAAAAGCACCAGTCTTGATTAAATTTCCCCCATAAAGTTGTCAAGTTACACTAAACAAGAAACAAATACTATCTTACCTTACCTGTAACCATCAAACTGTTTGCGACAAACTAAAAAATTTGGACTTGACCCTTTGTACCTTTGTATATGCTGGATTTGGAGGATTATGGGATGGCTGGGCACCTTTGTTTTAAAGAGAGGCAAGATAAGCCTCAAACCCATTTATCTGGAGTCACTAAATGGATTGGCTGGAGGGCAGGACAGATCATAAAACGTTCAATGTTAACTACATGATTGGGGACAAGAAACATATTGTGTGTAGTGATGGACAAACATCTGCCGGGGCGGTTCGCGAACGCGATCAAATGTTCAAGAACTGCAAGTTTGCGGCGGGTCCCATTCATTTTAATGGCAGGCGAACCTGAAAAACCTTCAGCTCATATTTTCAGCCAAGAAATAATTACTAGAAGTGCACAAATAGTCCAACAACATGGACAGTGACATACCAGATGTATTATTCGAATTTGCGATCTCCATTCATTTTTGTTTTCGATGCAAAATATTGGCAATATAATTTTCGCGTATGCACATGCCCAAATGCACTATAAAGAAAGCATATTGGTATATAACACCCCACTTCAATCTGTTTTCTTGGGGGAGGACTGGTATATCACACCAGTAGAAATTATTTTTTCCAATAACGCTTGTCCCTCTATATACCTGCAGTATCGCAGCAGAACCGCACACAACTGCCGCACAAAACAAATGCACTATAATATACTGTCTAACATAGAAAGCATATTATAACATTGTACAAGGAAAGCAATCCATTAGAATATACATGAAGATAAAACGTAACCTTTAATAATTTTACTATAAGGGTCCATTCACACGTCCGTAAGTCCGCAATTTGTGGACCGCACATCGCCGGCACTATAATAGAAAATGCCTAATTGCACAGATGCAGACGTCTGGATCCGCGGATGCGGACAGCACATAACGGCCCCATTGAAAATGAATGGGTCTGCACCCGTTCCGCAAAATTGCGGAACGGATGCGGACCCATTTTGCGTACGTGTGAATGGAAAAGATATTCCTCAAAATGAAAATAAATGAAATTATTAAAGTTAACCAAAAAGCATAGATGTGGTAGGCAATAACAAGTGCTCGGCGGCACTAATTCAGAAACCTTATGTCCTACCACATTCCGGGGGGTTCCAATGCACATAGATGAATCCAGGAGGGAAAGCAAAAAAACATCCATCCCTGGGCTAGATGATGATGTGGTATTGAAGGACAGGGTGGGCAAAGAACTGTCCCTGATATTGCCCTACAGGGGGGTGCTATTCTGGCCCTGATAGCCTAACCACAGACCACCCGCCCTGTTAAGAGCGACCCCGTCCGGAACCTTACCCTATATAAAAATGGCCCTAGTAAACCCCTAGCCCCTAGGCCCCTGACTTCCAGGAGATCACTATATAGATCTATGTGTTTTTGACTCATTATAAAAGTATAAGTATATCGCACCCCTCTGTGTATCACACCTATCGGTAACACACCTATAATAGTGCTTAAAATGAGTTTTGTGGCCCTATTAGCTAGCGTTTGGTGTCCCTAACAGCCTGTCCCTGCTCCACACAGCAACCTCTCCCTACACTGGCAAAACACTGAATGTAAAATGGCGGCCAGATCAGGTCTATTTATAAGGTAGGGGGTATGTCCATGTGCTGAAACGTCTCAATTGGCTGTCCTGTACCACCTGATGGATGTGTCATGGGTCAAAGTTCTTCACAATGTAAAAGAATATGGCGGGCGCAAATTTCTACATACAGTACAGACCAAAAGTTTGGACACACCTTCTTATTCAAAGAGTTTTCTTTATTTTCATGACTATAAAGATTGTAGCTTCACACTGAAGGCATCAAAACTATGAATTAACACATGTGGAATTATATACATAACAAAAAAGTGTGAAACAACTGAAAATATGTCATATTCTAGGTTCTTCAAAGTAGCCACCTTTTGCTTTGATTACTGCTTTGCACACTCTTGGCATTCTCTTGGTCAGCTTCAAAAGGTAGTCACCTGAAATGGTCTTCCAGCAGTCTTGAAGGAGTTCCCAGAGATGCTTAGCACTTGTTGGCCCTTTTGCTTTCACTCTGCGGTCCAGCTCACCCCAAACCATCTCGATTGGGCTCAGGTCCGGTGACTGTGGAGGCCAGGTCATCTGGCGCAGCACCCCATCACTCTCCTTCATGGTCAAATAGCCCTTACACAGCCTGGAGGTGTGTTTGGGGTTATTGTCCTGTTGAAAAATAAATGATGGTCCAACTAAACGCAAACCGGATGGAATAGCATGCCGCTGCAAGATGCTGTGGTAGCCATGCTGGTTTAGTATGCCTTCAATTTTGAATAAATCCCCAACAGTGTCACCAGCAAAGCACCCCCACACCATCACACCTCCTCCTCCATGCTTCACGGTGGGAACCAGGCATGTAGAGTCCATCCGTTTTCTGCGTCGCACAAAGACACGGTGGTTGGAACCAAAGATCTCAAATTTGGACTCATCAGACCAAAGCACAGATTTCCACTGGTCTAATGTCCATTCCTTGTGTTCTTTAGCCCAAACAAGTGTCTTCTGCTTGTTGCCTGTCCTTAGCAGTGATTTCCTAGCAGATATTCTACCATGAAGGCCTGATTCACACAGTCTCCTCTTAACAGTTGTTCTAGAAATGTGTCTGCTGCTAGAACTCTGTGTGGCATTGACCTGGTCTCTAATCTGAGCTGCTGTTAACCTGCGATTTCTGAGGCTAGTGACTCAAATGAACTTATACTCCGCAGCAGAGGTGACTCTTGGTCTTCCTTTCCTGGGGCGGTCCGCATGTGAGCCAGTTTCTTTGTAGCGCTTGATGGTTTTTGTGACTGCACTTAGGGACACTTTCAAAGTTTTCCCAATTTTTCGGACTGACTGACCTTCATTTCTTAAAGTAATGATGGCCATTCGTTTTTCTTTACTTAGCTGCTTTTTTCTTGCCATAATACAAATTCTAACAGTCTATTCAGTAGGACTATCAGCTGTGTATCCACCTGACTTCTCCACAACGCAACTGATGGTCCCAACCCCATTTATAAGGCAAGAAATCCCACTAATTTAAACCTGACAGAGCACACCTGTGAAGTGAAAACCATTTCAGGTGACTACCTCTGGAAGCTCATCAAGAGAATGCCAAGAGTGTGTAAAGCAGTAATCAAAGCAAAAGGTGGCTACTTTGAAGAACCTAGAATATGACATATTTTCTGTTGTTTCACACTTTTTTGTTATGTATATAATTCCACATGTGTTAATTCATAGTTTTGATGCCTTCAGTGTGAATCTACAATTTTCATAGTTATGAAAATAAAAAAAACTCTTTGAATGAGAAGGTGTGTCCAAACTTTTGGTCTGTACTGTATGTTCGCATGTTCAGCGAATTGCGAACAAGCAAAGGCTATCCGGGCGAACCGCAAGGCCATCTCTAATGGTGTGTTTGCTGGGTAAAGTTTTAAAAAACCCACCTGGTCATGTGGTGGAGAGTCTGTGTGTGTGGAGCCATGCGACATCAGGACACAGCTCCCTGCATGAAAGGACAAAGAACTGAATGCCAAGCTCCATTAGCAGGAGTACATGAATCAAATTTTTATGGCCGTTTGTATATACTGTTGTTAAATCATATTAAACTGCTAAGTTTAATAGCTGTTTTGTCAAATTTTTTATGTAAACTGCTAATATTTAGTGTTGCAATCTACTGTGTGTACAGCAGTATATTGGCTTTGCCGGAGTTGCTGCACAGTGGGTAGGATAGTCCTAGCATAGGCAGGAGTCCCAGCAGATAAGGGTGGAGTCTCATAGGATAAAGTACTGTATCTAGCTTTGTATAGCCTGGGGAAAGCCTTCTATATTAAACCACAGGGAAGCAAGTATATAGACTTAGCCAAGGGATGAGGGATGTAGGTGATGTTTGGTGTAGTGTGCTGTGACACTGTTATTGGTCAAAACCCATTCTACCAAGACCAACAAAGCACTATAAAAGGGACAAATAATACCCCCAGACCATGACCTTACACTACCACATTATAGTGACTGAATACCCCATATTGATAAAGAATAAAACACAATGTACAAAGACTAATATTACCAGAATACAGAGATCATATAGCAATAGATACCAGTGCAATGGAGCAATATGTAGTCTATAAGAGTAAAGTTATAGGGCCAGATTTATCATTAGCTCAAGTCAGAATAATGGAGTGAAAAAGTCGCAGATTTTTGCACAATCGCTTAAACTGTGCAAAAATGCTATATGCTCGCCAGTTTTCTGAAAGTGGGCGTGTTTTCTTATGTAAATGAATCTCTAGACAGATTTACTATTGCGACTATTTGAAAAGTCACAAAAAATGCACAATTTCACTCCACTGAGGACCATGCTTATCTTATGCAACTTTTTAATAGAACATGCAACTTTTTCATAAAGACATGCGACTTTTGTAAAGCTGCTTACTGACGGATAAACTGCTACCGTCAAACCACATTTATTACAGTCTTAAAGGGCCGATCATAAATCTGACTTGGCTAAAACTGACTTTAGCCATATGTGAAAGTGGAGTGAGCTGTCAGAGTCATGATAAATCTGGCCCATACTCTTTTTCTTCCAGGAGATGTTCTCTAATTAGAATTCCGTTAGTTTCCCTTTTCTTCTCCAACCTGCCAACCTGTGTCAAGGTTTTCTATTAGCTTCTGAGTTAAGCTCTTGTGAGGGGCTCTTACCACTGCTTTACGCTACTTTTTGTGTAATCTATTTCTGAACCAACCTGTGTCAAGGTACGAACACGCTTTTCCCTAGGTCCTTTCCTTTCCAAGGAAGGTTCTGTGGCTGCCATTTTGAGCATTTGTCTGAAACAAAATAGAAGCGTTTTGTATTTGCTAACAAATTAAACTTATAACAAATTCAATTTATTTAAAATAGATTTCCTCATCTCTTTTTACCTTACTTACCATGGTAAAAAAAAAAATATATATATATATAACTAAAGAAAAGCACTCAAAATAGGCAGGCATTTTTGGCACTGATCTATAAAAAAAGACTATTTTATATAAAAAATTATAAACATTATTTTCTTTTACAGCAATAATCATTTATATTTAGTATATCAGGCTTGAAAAGGGAATACAATATCCCCAAGCTAGTTAATTATTGAAATGTGGGATATTTTGCACTACTTTAATGAATGCAGTACCTCCCCAGAGAAATTAACCTGTACAATGAGAACCTAAGAAATAGATTATATAGGCTCTTTAAAAACAGTACATTCAATAGCTATAGATTCTTCAGCATTGAGACGTAACTACATAAACCCTCTCTTACTGTTGTCGGTTATAGGGGAAGCATGAGTGCATATTGCGGATAAATTTAGCTAAAAGAGTGGATTAAATGTCTACATTTAGAGATCTTGCTATATCAAACACAAGCTTAGCTATTGCACAGCATATCTGCCAAAGTATATACTAATAATACCTCAGTACCAGTGGCATTTTAAGCTAACTCAATAGATGAATAATAATTTCCCAAAATGCTGCACCACATTTACCATTTATGTGTAGTTCACATTTCACATGCTTTCTTTTTTACATTAACGGGTAGTTAATGTGTTTTTTTTTACTGTTTTTGACTATGTCGTCAGATTCCATGAATACCAGGTCCTTCAATAAGAGTAACAGAAATGAGTTCATCATGTTAGGATTTTCAAATGATCAGGAATTGAAGATTCCCCTTTTTCTTCTCTTTCTCGTGATATACCTATTCACAGTGTTGAGTAATTTTTTGATCATTAGTCTAATTTCCTTGTACAGTCATTTACAAAAACCAATGTACTTCTTTATTTGCAACATGTCTTCCATTGATATATGTTATTCCACAGTCACCACCCCAAATCTATTACAACTTGTCCTGAAAGGATTTCAAAGAATTTCCTTCCAAAACTGCATGACCCAACTTTTCTTCTTCAACTCCTTTGGAAGCATGGAATACATGCTGCTCACCTCAATGGCATATGATCGTTACGTTGCTATTTGTCATCCATTGTCCTACTACCGGGTCATGAATGGCAGAACCTGTCTAGGTTTGGCATTGACAGCCTGGGGGATGGGATTCATGGCTGCTTTTCCCTTAAGTATCTTAACATCATCTCTTTGCTTTTGCTCTTCTATTGAAATCAATCACTTCTTTTGTGACCTTACACCTTTGCTAAGCATAGCTTGTGGTGACACTTCAGCTACTGAATATGCTATCTATACGGAAGGAGTACTGTTTGTCCTAAGCTGCTTTTTGCTGACCATCATTTCTTACATTTACATTATTTCTGCTATTCTTAAGATCAGTTCAAGTGATGGTAGATATAAAGCATTTTCCACATGTGCTTCACATTTAACTATTGTTGCGCTCTTCTACTTGATGATTGCCTGTATGTACATGAAGCCAACATCTTCATATTCATTAGATATAGGAAAAAGCCTTTCTGTTCTTTATGTCATAATAATCCCAATGTTAAATCCTATTATATATTCTTTAAGGAACAATGATATAAAAGTAGCATATAAAAGATTTCTTTTTGCTAATTAACCTAAATCTATTAACCTTAATCTATCTATCTCATATCTATCTATCTATCTATCTAACTATGTATCTACTTGAAGAATAAGGCAGCACTCCAATGTAGGTAAAAGGGTGATGTCCTGGCTTTATTACCCCAAATGTAACATTTCAGCCCAGTTCAAAGGGGCCTTCTCAAGCTTGAGAAAGGCCCCATTAAGCTAGGTTAAAAAATTACCTACGTTGGAGTACTGCTTTATTCTTCAGGTGGAATTTGTAGACTTTCAATTAACTGTCTTGGAGGCATTGCACCCAGTTTTTCTCCGTTTTTGTAACAGTGCTGCTGCTGAATTATTTCTATCTATCTATCTATCTATCTATCTATTTGTCTGCCCCTTTGCCCATCTATCCATCAATCCATCTACTTGCCTGTCTTTCTGTCTGTCTATCTGTCCCAAAGGTATTGCAGAACATTATCAACAGAAAAACGTTAATATCAAATTTTTCCCTTCTTAAAGAATTTATCTGAGTTAAAGAAAACAACTGATCAAGTGGGGAAAGTGTTAACATTTTTAGAGGATATGTTAACTGGATCAATCCTCCCCTGCTCTAACACACCCGCTCCGATCCTCCACTCCGATGACTGCAGTGGTCATGTGCTGTATTCTGTATGTAATTGCTGGAGCCAATCACTGGCCTTAGTGGCCTTGTGCTGTATAATGCTAATAACAGTGTTTGGCTGCAATGGTCATTTCATTGCTGTGGCCAAGAACATGATGTCAATGACTGCAATGGCAGAGAGGTTTAAAGCATCAGCGCTGAAAGGTTTGAAAAGGTGATTATAACAGATTTCCTCATTTTAACATCTCTGTATTTTACAATTTTGGTCAAACCCTTTAATCATTATTCCAGGGAATCTTTAAAGGGAACCTGTCATCAGCTTTATGCAGCATAAAGTAGTGACAGACAGGCTCGGACTAGCCCACCGGGGAGCCAGGGAAATCCTCATTGGGCCCCTCCCTAGTTGAAGCCCCACCCCTCTCCCGAGAAGCCCCACCCACCACTGACATCTCTCTCACCAGGAGCAGCTCCAGAAACTGGACCAAACACTACTTTGTGGTTAAAGGACTTGTGGTGATGTCACAGTCATGTGATCAGCCATGTGTGTGGGAGGAGTTAGGGAAACGCAGGCTGTGCTGTGGAGAATGCAGAGGTACTTCATATATTGAAGGTGTGCATAAAGCAGAGCTATGTCAGTGTAACAAGTCTATTGTACAGTTTTCTGTGTGTAATGTGCACACAGTAGTTCTATCTGTATAATGTACATGTAGTAGAGTTGTGTGCAATGTGTATATAGTAAACTATCTGTGTAATGGGCATGTGGTAGAGCCATGTATGTTATGTTATGTATATAGTAGAGTCAGGAGGGCCCTGTGTATGGCAGCGTCAGGCGGGTGCAGTGTATGGCAGCATCAGGCGGGCGCAGTGCATGGCAGAATCACGCGGGTGCAGTGTATGGCAGAATCACGCGGGCGCAGTGTATGGCAGCATCAGGCGGGCCCTGTGTATGGCAGCATCAGGCGGGCCCTGTGTATGGCAGCATCAGGCGGGCCCTGTGTATGGCAGCATCAGGCGGGCCCTGTGTATGGAGCATCAGGCGGGCCCTGTGTAGGGCAGCATCAGGCGGGCCCTGTGTATGGCAGCGTCAGGTGGGCGCAGTGTATGGCAGGGTCAGGTGGGCGCAGTGTATGGCAGCATCAGGTGGGCACTGTGTTTGGCAGCGTCAGGTGGCACTTGCCCTGCAGTAATGCTGGCGCTGCAGGACCCACCTCTTCATTGTCTGAGATGAGACCTTTAATAGAAATGAAAAAAAATTGACAAATTAGGCATCACTGCATCTGTAATGACCTGCTCTATAAAATGATATGACTTATCCCCTCAGGTGAATGCCATAAAAAAAAAAATATTATTTGGTCCCCTTGCCCCAAAAAAGTGTAATATTGAACGATCAAAAAATCATATGCACCCAAAAAATGCAACAATAAATATGTCAACTCTTCCTGCAAAAAAGGAGCCCTTCACAATATATGACTTTCAGAAATGTAGAAAAAAATAAAGATAGACATATTGTCACAGTGTAGTTCACTGTGACACGAGTTACCATGTTGCTTGCTTTAGTAGCTCTTGGGCATAATGTCTGCGGTGGATGCTGTGTAGGCTGATTACCTGATGACAGAACAAAATGCTCATTCATTGGGTACCGTAATTTGATTGTTTGTGCGCACATAAAAATGATAATTTACTGGAAGTAGATTGTGCTGTGTAATCACTATCTGCTGCCGGCAAACAACTAGTCAGTATAGGGAAGAACAATGACAGTAGTGATCACTGCTCCCCATACAATGGAGATCACTGCATGTAAATACAGCATTCTCCTCCGTTAAAGAGCAACAATCTCCTGCTCTGTCGCCCTGTGTAAAGGGACCTTAACAGATTAGGTTATCAACTGCAATGAGTTGCTTAACCCCTTCCCGACCTATGACGTACTACTACATCATGGGAACCACTGTGTTCCCACAATTTGACATAATAGTATGTCATAGTGATCACGCGGGCACCGGAGTGGTGCGCGCAATCACTGCAGGGGCCCGGCAGTCCGAGGTAGCCGAGCCCCTGCTGTATCTGTCGGCATCGCTGTAAAAGCCGATGCTGGCAGATTAACCCCTTCTATGCCGCGGTCCGCATTGACCGAGACATAGAAGGTGTTTGTGACGGTTGAGTGATCGCATCAAGTCCCCGTCCTGCTGTGGCGGGGACCCGATGCATCACAAGGCAGCCCGATGCCATGCAGAGGCTGCCCAATGAACTGCCTTCTACAGGTGCCGAGGAGATCCAGCCTCAGGCTTGGTCTTCTAGGCAACCTGTTAGTGTATGACTCAGTGTCATGCACTAACAGGCAATGCATTACAATACAAGATGTATTGCAGAGGGGATCAGACCCCCAAAAGTGAACATCAGAAATAAAGTAAAGAAAAAAAAGTAAAAAAAAAGGTGTTTTTTATAAAATTAATAAAGTAATAAAATTAATAAAGTAAAAAAGAAAAAAAACGCCCCTTTTGCCTTATTTTATAATAAAAAACAGAAAAAAAGACACATATTAGGTATCGCACATCCATAGGGACCGGCTCTATAAATATATCTCATGGTCCACCCTGTCACCTTACATCACAAAAAGTGAAACACCAAGCGATCAAAAAGGCGTATGTCCCTCAAAATGGCATCAATAAATCAGTCACCTCATCCCGCAAAAAATGAGCCCCTACCTAAGAAAATTGTCCAAAAAATAAAAAAACTATAGCTCTGTATTGTGTGCTAAACTGCAAATATTCATGTGCATGAGCCCGAAAAATATTTATTTTTGGTAGCTGTAGGTTGGGCCCCTAGAATAATTTCCATTGGTGGGCCCTAGGCCCCCCAGTCCGACACTGGTTAAAGATATTCTGATATCAGCAGTGTGTCACTCGAGCTAAAAGTAAGTGGTTACTGAGAAACAGCCTGGGTCTGGAAAAGAATCATGGCCGCTTGAGAAGGTTCATGATTATTTATAATCATCTGGTTTCCCCCCCCACCTGCTAATAGGTGGTAATTTTATCTTTAATCGAGGAGAGAACTATCAATTATCAGTAGGTTGATGGGGAATGCAGGAGATCGTAAAAATAAAACCTTGACATTTCCAGGTAGCTGTGATTTTTTTTTCCAGGCCTAGGCTGCAATATTATAATGTTAGTTCTTGGCAGCCACTTAAAATAATTATAGTAAGATTGAAGTAAAAAATGAAAAACAGACATTATATAGTCTATGACAATCTCCTTCTAACAAAGCTAGAACCAGCCCTGTACCTCACATGGGACCAGAGATCTCTCAATTCATTGCTACAATTCCTATGCTAGATTATCATCAGGCTGGCAGCTCCGGGGTCTGTTGCATTACAAGTTTGTAACTAGACATGAGCTAAGTTTAAAAAAATTGGATTAGGCCACTACAACGAATTTCTCCAAGAAATTTGCTTTGCTACGAATTAATTTGTCAAAAAGCATGTTAAATCAGCTATATCCCGGCCTGCAGGAAGAGTGTGTAATACCCTAGAGTGGTATTACCATTTCTACACCTGCTAATGTCTTTAACTGCTAACAATAATGTCATCCTTGTATTTATTCCATGTCCTTCACATTGTACATTCATAATGTTGTTCTGAAACTGTTATGTTCATCTAATGTTCCTGGTTGTCCAGCAGATGGCGGTGTGTATCTGGCAGAGAGAGCGAGAGAGATCCTTAGAAAGAATGGAACTTGTATTCCATAGAGATCAGACCATTAGTTATTGTATTTCATAATAAATCATAGTCTATCATCTCTTGGTCGGATCCTGGGCATCAAAAGTTGCAAATGGTCGCTGTCCCATGCTCTGGTGTAAGCCCTTGAAATAACTTTACGTGGATATCCTCGGTCCTTGAAACGTTGAGTCAGATCCCGTGACTGTGACCTTAAGGCCTGTAAAATGCAGCAGCCTGTTTGTAGCTGTGGATGATCTGTATAACAAAGTATGTACTTGTCCTCCCTGAAGCATCAATTTAATATCCAAGCACACAACTTCCATTGTGGAGATGGACTGTGAGAGAAAAATCTTGAACTGATTGGAATTCAATGAGGTAATAAAGTCACATTACTCAGCAAGGGACCCTGTAAGGAAAAACAAATTATCGTCAAATCGTTTCTCCCACCATCACCAAAAAAAGGTTGTCATAGAAGGGCGCACAGCGAGCCCCCATTGCCATACCGAAAACTTGTTTGTAGAATTTACGGTCAAAAATGAAGCAGTTGTGTTGTAAGAATTCCAGTAGGTCGATAATAAACTCATCATGTATGCGATCTGAGTGAAATTGCCTATCCAAGAAATAAGATACCGCATGTGAATGTTAAATATTTGAATATAGAGACTCCACGTCACAGGTAATCAGGAGTGTGTGTAATGAAAAGGACAGAGCATCCAGTTGTTCGATAGAATGTGCCGAATCCCAAGTGTGCAATGGTTATTTAGTCACGAGGGGCTGCAAAAAAAAACAATCAATGTAAATACACGCCTTCTTGCACAAACTCCCAATCCCAGCCACTATGGGCCTACCTGGAGAGTATAATGGGATTGTCCACCTTAATATATTAAAATAGTATATCAATCTGGTGACAGACACTCTAGCATCCGGACTTATATGCAAACATCATGTATACTATTAAATCAATTGCTTTAATAATATCACAATACAATAAAAACAATATACATTATTAAAAATTAAAAATAAAATATAAAACATTTTTAGTTACTTATTCCTCTTAATTCTAATAATCTTTCTTATCAATCACAGTTTATATATCTATATGCAATAATTGTAAATTCATAAATGGATCAATGAATCATGATGTTTATAAAAGATTCATGTAAATAAATAAATAAATCGTTCCTGTAGGTAAATAATGTTACTCCAGTCTCAATGGTTTCTTCTTATATAGAAAATGATCCAAATATAAATTATTGAATGGAATTCATTAAGAATTATTGTGATGGTATTAGTTCATCAAATAGCTGATTAAATGGTATATACAGTCCTGATCAAAAGTTTAAGACCACTTGAAAAATGGCAAAAAATCATATTTAGCATGGCTGGATCTTAACAAGGTTCCAAGTAGAGCTTCAGCATGCAACAAGAAGAAATGGGAGTGAGACCAAACATTTTTTGACAGGTCCAGCTTCAATTTAACCCTAAATAGTAAATAATCTTTATTAATTCATATAACGCACAGTAAGTCCCATCCTAGTCCATGTACAAGAAGTCCACCCATATACTAAGAAGAGGAGGTTAGGTGACCCTAGTAATGATACTACATCTAGGCCCTGTGCCCAGGGGCGACTCCTGGTGGTGGAGACCCCCCGTCCTCGAACCTCACTAGCAACTCCTAGTTCACCCTATGGTAAGCGGGCTGGTAATAGCCGTATGGGTGGACTATGTTGGGCATGGACCGATCAGGATTTCCCTAAATGCACAGTGTATACTACCCTATCGGTAGGGATACCAAAAGGTACACGATGCAACTGACTACAACACAAAACATAACAAAAAACGACACCTAAGAGGATACCTAGTAGAGGCACAGACGTGTCTGTGCTTAAAACCCCAACGCGTTTCCCCCACGGTGTGGGATCATCAGGGGGCACATTGATAATAATAGATAAATGATTTCAGTGATGGATGTCCAACAGAGGGAGGACCAGACTTGGACCACCACGATGCATCTGTAGGACAAACCCAGGTGTCAATAAACTGTCAGGAGCAGATGCCAACTGACGGTCAAAATAAATTAAAAGATTGGACCAGATGACCTTACTCTGGTTCTTCCAATACCCAAACTCAACCACAACCGTCGACATCTTCTTTTTTAGAGAAGAGCGTGATGCCTTATCATCTACGGGGCCAAAAGGACAAGGGTCAATCATAGATCTTCAGATTGTCAACTTGTCCACTAGAAGTCTCTGCGGTTGAGGTGGGGGTCCTTAAGAGGGGCCTGTCCTTTGTGCCCACTACCAACTTTAGTCTATTTTCATGGACTAAGGACCTACACCTCTTCTGTAGGAGACTGAAGTGGCATAAGTTTTTCCGAACCTCCAATAGAGAAACCTGCACTAGATTAGGTTTGGATGAGGGCGATTTTGACAATCTTCAAACCCTCGTCAATCTGAATCGAGACCAGAATCGGATAAGTGGAACAGGCCCATTCACAACATTAAAACCCAAAAGTAAGAAAATGCCCCCACCAGCTAATTACGAGCACGTGGACATATTTCTACAGATGGTTACGAATGAGCTCGAACAGTTGGCTCGTGTGAGCCCAAGATCCTTCAACCTCTCTAGAACAGAGATGCAGGCTTTACAGTCTCTAGAAAAAGACCGCAGTATCGTAATTAAACCTTCTGACAAAGGCGGCAATCTAGTTATTCTTGATAATAACAAATATATTCAGATGTGCCGGGACCTCCTCAAGGATAGAGAAGGTTATAGAATTCTACCCTCCAATCCTACCGAGAAATTCTTGGTTGATCTCAAACAGATTTTACTGGCTGGCCTGGAGATGAAGGTGATAGGGACTCCTGAATTTGAGTTTATGCTACCCATCAAACCCCTGATAGCGACCTTTTATGGGCTCCCCAAGGTTCATAAAGGGGTTAACCCATTGAAGGGCCGCCCTATAGTATCAGGGGTCAACTCACTCACCCAGAACTGTGGGGTCTATCTAGACAAGGTGTTGAGGGAGTTCGTTGTGTCCCTCCCAGCATATACGAGGGACACAATGGACTTACTCAACAAAATTGACGCTCTCGTTCTTGATCCGGATTGTATCCTTTGTAGCATCGATGTTGAGGCTCTTTATAGTTCCATTCCACATATACATGGCCTCAAAGCCATTGAATACTTTTTAGGCGCTAGGGGCATACAATACAGATCACACAATAGCTTTATCATCAGGCTACTTGAATTTACCTTAACGCACAATTTCTTTCTATTTGATTCTAAATTCTACCACCAGCTCAGGGGGACGGCGATGGGGAGCCCTTGCGCCCCCACCTATGCCAATCTCTTCCTGGGCTGGTGGGAGGATACACACGTCTTCCCTGACCATGAAGTTTGGTGGTCCAGAAATATTCATTTCTGGACCCGTTATATCGACGACGTGTTTGTTGTGTGGAAGGGCGATCTGATGGAATTTAAACACTTTGTCTTAGACCTTAACAGTAACAACATTGGCCTCCACTTTACGTATGAACAGGATCCATCCAGTATTACATTTTTGGACGTCAAAGTGACAATTACTGGGGATCATCTATCCACTAACTTATTCAGGAAGACTACGGCCACAAATTCTCTTCTTCACTGGAGCAGCTATCATCCCCCTTCCCTCAAACAGGGTATTCCAAGAGGACAATATCTCCGAGCACGGAGAAACTGCTCCAGTGATGAAGCCTTCTTCAGGGAAGCGAGGGCCCTTCAGGCCAGATTTATGGCGAGAGGCTACCCACAGGCAGTGCTCAATGATGCCTTTAAACATGCACGGTCTAAGGCACGTAGCAACCTACTTACCCCAAAAATGAGAATTGATAGTCTCCAGCCGTTGAGAATTATCTCAAACTTTGACACTTCCAATCAAGATGTTAAGAAAATTTTAAACAAATATTGGACCATCCTGAAGATGGACCCTGATCTCTCTGAAGTTGTGTCTGAGCGTCCGTCCGTCTCCTATAGAAAAGGGAAAAGTCTTAGAGACCGACTGGTGACCAGTCATTTTACAACACCAGTAAAAGAGGGCACTTGGCTGGACCGGCGGCCGCTGGGCGTTTTTAGATGCGGCAGATGCAAAGCATGTGAATACCTTAACACAGCTAAGAGCATTACTGGATCAACTACGGGTCAGACCTTTTTGATACGCGATTTCATTAATTGCAGATCGAAGGGACTAGTCTACCTCTGCCAGTGTAGTTGCCCCTTGGACTATGTTGGCAAGACAGTCAGAGAGTTCAGAAGACGTATTCTCGAACATGTGAATGACGTTAAGAATAAGGAAGTGACCCCGATCGCGACACATGTTAATGAGGTCCATAACGGTGATCCGAGATCTCTCCGCTTCACTGTTCTTGACGTGGTTCATCCGTCCCCCCGCGGGGGTGACTGGGATAGGAGAATTCTACAAAAAGAATGCGAATGGATCCATAGACTCCGGTCCCAGTCCCCCCTAGGGCTCAATGAAAGACTTACATTCTCATGTTTCCTGTGACTGTGTTTACCGTCTGGCCCTCTGGTCTATCCTGGGTATATTCTCCTGTCTCCCCTTTCCCCTTTTCCCTTACCCTTTCCTTTACCCCCTTGCGACCCACGGGTTCGGTTGACTTTTTCGTCCCAAGATACTGTGCCGGGTGCGCGAAGCGCCCAGCGTTGTTATCATTGACAGTGAATCAATATATTTTTCACTGATTTTTATATCTGTGACATATCCTTTTATATATCTATGACTGCGCGTCTACGTTTGCCCTATCCCCCCCTAATGGCCGAACCACTCTCCAATAGTTAGCTCCCATACCCCTCACCCTTATATGTATAATAAACTTGGCTAAATTTGGCCCGTCTAGAGAAGGCAACATCTATCTTGCCGTATCTATTATATGTTGACGCTTTTCTGTTTATCACACTCCGGATACATATACCACTATGGCCCGACCTCCCATTAGTCTCATTTTGGAGTTCAGGTCCAATGGCTATGATGTACTAATCGCACGCCATTCAAGGTATCCAGCCTGCCTGTGCTGAGTCTAGCTTCGGCCTGCAGTGCTGGGGACCTGACGTCACATGTAAGAGCCGCCCACCAAAAGGCCGATGTGCGGCGTGCGTTCCACGGTGGAACGCACTGACGTCACATCCGGGTGTTGATACCGGAAGTCCTGTGTGCGGCGTGCGTTCCACAGTGGAACGCACCATGTGCCTACTATCGCACAGCTTAGCCACCACAGGCGGCTATCATTCAATTCATTAAGGGGAGGGTTTCAGTATAAGAGGGGGCGGCCATTTATGGCTCAATGTTGGACCCTGGGAGAAGGTATTGATCATGGGAGGAGCAGCAGTCTGCCGGCACTAACAGTGAGTAATCCCAGCCACCTTACTACTGTTCAGCAGATCACTATGCTTATTTGGGAACAAATGGCTTATTACTTGTTTCCGCTATTTAGGACATGCAGGAAGAATGGTCTCTTCACTCTCAGGGACAGTCTGATTTGTCTTAAGGTATGCCCATTTGTTCAGGCCTTATTGCATAGGTCTATGAGGGTTTTGTCTTATCCGTTGGCCATCTTGACTTTTTTCAGCTGCTTGCTCACCGTGCTACATCATTTGGCTGTATCGTATGAATAAGGCGGACGCTGATTTTGTTTACAAGTGGGGGCTCATCCATATGCAATATATACTGCCTCTGGACACAGTGAGTGACCCCCCCCCCCTTAATGAGACCCCTTGTCTCGGTGGCGGTCCCTCACTTCTTCTATCTGGGTGTCAAACGGATATATTCGTATGGATATACATGTGTATGTTTCTCCATTTCTTCCTACAGATCTCCATCATGTTTGCACGATATCTGAACTAGCGTGTCCCAAACATCTTTATGGTTGATGAGTGATCCCTCCCTCCCTTCATTCCTCCCAGTAAGGTCATCTGGTCCAATCTTTTAATTTATTTTGACCGTCAGTTGGCATCTTCTCCTGACAGTTTATTGACACCTGGGTTTGTCCTACAGATGCATCGTGGTGGTCCAAGTCTGGTCCTCCCTCTGTTGGACATCCATCACTGAAATCATTTATCTATTATTATCAATGTGCCCCCTGATGATCCCACACCGTGGGGGAAACGCGTTGGGGTTTTAAGCACAGACACGTCTGTGCCTCTACTAGGTATCCTCTTAGGTGTCGTTTTTTGTTATGTTTTGTGTTGTAGTCAGTTGCATCGTGTACCTTTTGGTATCCCTACCGATAGGGTAGTATACACTGTGCATTTAGGGAAATCCTGATCGGTCCATGCCCAACATAGTCCACCCATACGGCTATTACCAGCCCGCTTACCATAGGGTGAACTAGGAGTTGCTAGTGAGGTTCGAGGATGGGGGGTCTCCACCACCAGGAGTCGCCCCTGGGCACAGGGCCTAGATGTAGTATCATTACTAGGGTCACCTAACCTCCTCTTCTTAGTATATGGGTGGACTTCTTGTACATGGACTAGGATGGGACTTACTGTGCGTTATATGAATTAATAAAGATTATTTACTATTTAGGGTTAAATTGAAGCTGGACCTGTGACTATTTCCTTCAACCCATTATATTTAATTATATCCACTAGGCTGGATTTTGGTATTCCAAACATTTTTTGAGCATTCAATTTAATGAAAACAACAAATAAACTGAAACAGGCTGTTTTTCAGCTGATCAAAAGTTTAGGACCACACCTCCAAAAAAAAACTAACCCCTCCCAAAACAGAAATCCAACTTCCAAACATGATCTCAGTAATGTGTAGCTCCGCCGTTAATGTTTATTACTTCAAAAATTTGTTTTGGCATGCTTGATGCAAGTGTTTCCATGAGGTGAGTGGGAACATTTCTCCAAGTGGTGAAGACGGCCGCACGAAGGCAAACTACTGTCTGGAACTGTTGTTCATTTTTGTAAACTTCCCTTGCCATCCATACCCAAAGATTTTCAATTGGATTTAGATCAGGGGAACACGCAGGATGGGCCAAAAGAGTGATGTTTTTCTCCAGGAAGAAGTCCCTTGTCCTGCGGGCATTGTGTACTGTAGCGTTGTCCTGTTGAAAAACCCAGTCGTTACCACACAGACGAGGGTCATGAGGAATGCTCTCTGCAACATCTTGACATAGCCAGCGGCCATTTGACACCCCTGCACTTCCTGAAGCTCCATTGTTCCACTGAAGGAAAAAGCACCCCAGACCATTATGGCGCCCCCTCCACTGTGGCGCGTAGAAAACATCTCAGGTGGGATCTGCTTGTCATGCCAGTAACGTTGGAAACCATCAGGACCATCAAGGTAAAAAAAAATCTCATCAGACAATAAAACTTTCTTCCACCTTTGAATGTCCCATGTTTGGTGCTCTCTTGCAAAGTCCAAACGAGCAGTTCTGTGGCATTCAAGGAGACAAGGTCTTTGAAGACGTTTTTTGTTTTTGAAGCCCTTCAGTCTCAGATGCCATCTGATGGTTATGGGGCAGCAGTCAGCACCAGTAAGGGCCTTAATTTGGGTCGAGGATTGTCCAGTGTCTTGACGGACAGCCAATTGGAGAGTTTTTTTGCCTTTGCCATCACAACGTGTGACTACCTGACAGAAAATGACAATGAATCCACATCTTTGCACAGATTTGGCCTTTTAAAGGCATGTGGTCCTAAACTTTTGATCAGCTGAAAAACAGCCTGTTTCAGTTTATTTGTTGTTTTCATTAAATTGAATGCTCAAAAAATGTTTTGTCTCACTCTCATTTCTTCTTGTTGCATGTTGAAGCTCTACTTGGAACCTTGTTAAGATCCAACCATATAAAATATGATTTTTTGCCATTTTTAAAGTGGTCTTAAACTTTTGATCAGGACTGTAGCAGCAAATGATTGAGTAATAGTTGTTATCTGAATCATGTATCATCAACAGATCATGCTAAAGTACTTAATCCTTGATAATGAAACATTGTATTACATTACCGCCCAATAGAGGTCTTTCATTCACTGGGGATCATGCCCCGCTCTGTGCAAAGAATCTCCTATGTGTGCCGTTATCCCAGCTGCAATGGGGATTCCCCGTGCTACGGCTGATCTCTCACTTAGGGTACTTTCACACTAGCGTTAGTCTTTTCTGGTATTGAAATCCGGTAAAGAGTCTCAATACCGGGAAAAAATGCATTGTTTTGTCCTAATGCATTGTGAATGGAAAGCAATCTGTTCAGTATGCATCAGGATGTCTTCCGTTCTGTCCCTTGTACTGCATTTGACCGGACAAAATACAGCAGCATGCTGCGGTATTTTTTCCCGCCCAATATCCCGGAACAATACCTCACTTAATTTCCATAGAGATGTATTAATGCCTGATCCGGTACCAAGTGTTCCGTAAATTGCCGCATGGCCGGATCCGATTTTCAGGTCTGCGTAGGGACATAGGAGGGGCGGGTTTCTTTTTTTATCTTAAAAAAAAAATGTAAATACCGGATCCGTCAATTCCATCTTTGCATACAGTTTGCCGGAGCCGAACAACGCTAGTGTAAAAGTACCCTTAGGTCCCTTTCACACAAGCGAGTTTTCCACGCGGGTGCAATGCGTGACCTGAATGCATAGCACCCGCACTGAATCCTGGCCAATTCATTTCAATGGGTCTGTGTACATTTTTTCATGCATCAGTTCTGCGTTGCATGAAAAACGCAGCATGTTCTATATTCTGCGTTTTTCACTCAGCCTTGGCCCCATAGAAGTGAATGAGGCTTCAGTGAAAAACGCATTGCATCCGGAAGCAAGTGCGGATGCAATGCGTTTTTTACTGATGGTTGATAGGTGTTGTTTGTAAACCTTCAGTTTTTTATCACTCGCGTGAAAAAAGCATCAAAACGCATTGCACCAGAGTCGAAAAAACTGAACGCAATTGCAGACAAAGCTGACTGAACTTACTCGCAAAATGGTGCGAGTTTCACTGAACACACCCTGAAAAAATCCGGACCTTATCCGTCACGCTCATGTGAAAGAGGCCTTAGGCCTCTTTCACACGGGCGTCCCGGGTCTGCTCTGGATGTGTCGTGTGTGCATTGCGGAAAACCCACGCAAATGCGCACGCAATTTCAATCAGTTTTGACTGCGATTATTTTGCTTTGTTCAGTTTTTTCCGCGCCAGTGCAGTGCATTTTGCACGCGCGTGATATAAAACGGAATGTGGTTCCCAGACCCAAACCCGGACTTCTTCACTAAAGTTCAGGTTTGGGTTAGGTGTTCTGTAGATTTTATTATTTTCCCTTATAACATGATTCTAAATACAGAATGCTAAAATGTGCCTTGAGGGGTTAAAAAAAATATATAATTATCCACCCCATCCACTTGATCACGCAGCCGGCATCGTCTACTTTCTTCTTCTTTCAGGACCTGCAAAGTACCTTTGATTACATAATCACACTCACCGTCAGCTCAGGTCCTGCTGAATGAAGATAAAAGATCCTTCTGCGCGATCAAGTGGATGAGGTGAGTTAATTTATTTTTTATTTTTTAACCCCTCACTCAACATTTTAGTAAGCATTCTGTATTAACCCCTTCTACCTCGGGACAGTTTTCACCTTCCTGCCCAGGCCATTTTTTCCAAATCTGACATGTGTCACGTTATGTGGTAAGAACTTTGGAACACTTTAACTTATCCAAGCCATTCTGAGATTGTTTTCTCATGACACATTGTACTTCATGACAGTCATAAATTTGAGTCAATATATTTCACCTTTATTTATGAAAAATCCCAAATTTACTCAAAATGTTGAAACATTTGCAATTTCAATTTTTCTGCTTTTAAAACAGAAAGTGATACATCATAAAATATTTATTACGTTACATTCCCCATATGTCTACTTTATGTTTGCATCATTTTGTAAATGTCATTTTAATTTTTGGGGACGTAATAAGGCTTAGAATTTTAGAAGCAATTCTAAAAAAAAGTTACAATTTCCAAAACCCACTTTAAGGACCAGTTCAAGTCTGAAGTCACTTAGTGGGGCTTACATAATAGAAACTCCCCATAAATGACCCTATTCTAGAAACGATACCCCTCAAGTTACTAAAAACTGATTTTACAAACTTTGTTAACCCTTTAGGTGTTACTTAATTTATTTATTTTTTCTTTAACACGTCGAGGGTTGACAGCCAAACAAAACAACATTTATTACCCTGATTCTGAGGTTTACATAAACACCCGACATGTGGTCGTAAACTGATGTAAGGGCGCACGGCAGGGTGCAGATGGAAAGGACTGCTGCATGGCTTTTGGAAGGCAGATTTTGCTGGACTGGTTTTTAGACACCATGTCCCAGTTAAAGCCTCCCCTGATGCACCCCTAATAGTAGAAACTGCCAAAAGTGACCCCATTTTGGAAAGTAGGGGATAAGGTAACAGTTTTATTAGTACTATTTTGGGGTACATATGATTTTTAATCGCTCTATATTCCGTTTTTTGTGAGGCAAGGTAACCCAAAAATTTCTGTTTTGGCATTTATTTATTTATTTTTTACAACGTTAGGTTAGATCATGCATAGTGTTGAGCGGACACCTGTATGTTCGGGTTCGACCGAACTTCACAAAAAAGTATGAGTTCGGGACCCGAACTTGACCCAAATTTGACCCAAGAGCCCAAACCCTAATAAAGTCAATGGGGACCTGAACTTTTGAGCAATAAAATGGCTGTAAAAAAAGTCATGGAAAGGGCTAGAGGGCTGCAAATGGCAGCAAAAGGTGGTTAAATGCATGGCAAGTGCACTGCAAACAAATGTGTAAAAGGGAAATAACTTAAAATAACATAAAATACATTAAAAAAAAATATTGATCTTGGAGGATGAGGTCCATATGGAGTAGGAGGTTGAGGCGGTGGAAGTGGCGGTGTAGGTGGAAGCGGCAGGGGAGGAGGAGGTAGCCAACACTGGTTTTTGTTTTATATTTTATTTTATTTTTTATAAATTTAGGTAGACCCCAAAACATTGGGAAATATAATCTGTTGTAACCCCCTCCAGCTGTGCTAAACAAAAGTTCAGACAATACACTGGCTGCAGGGCAGGCCAGCACCAGCACCTCCAAGGCGTAAATGGCAAGCTCAGGCCATATGCCCAATTTGGAGACCCAGAAGTTGAAGGGGAAGACCCATCAGTCAGTACGTGTAGACGTGTGCACACATACTGCTCCACCATGTTGCACGTCCCCGTGACGTCCACGATCCAATTGGATATCTGCTCTATCAACTTTCAATGTTCTTTTCTGCACCTACCATGTTGATCACGGTTAGCAGCGAATCAGGGTTCCACGCCGGAGCGGGAGCGTGAGAAAGGGAGACCACATCCAAGGGAGGTCAATGGCTGCAATGTGATCAAGCTGAAATGTGGGACGAATTATTGAAGCCGAACCTTCCAAGTAAAGGAAGGGGCGCGCGGCAATTACCCACTCCCGACTCGCAATGATAAATAACAATACAGGACTCTTAAGATGCCCTGTTATTGGAATGATTATTAAAAAATTATAGGGAATGTCACTGGGGTATTTTTGATTTGGAAACATTAGACAGGAGAGGCCCTGCTGCCGCTTTGTTAATGCTAGATAACTTCTGTCTGATCGCACGTCTCCATGACATCCATGATCCAATTGGATATCTTCTCTATCAACTTTTGAAGTTCTTTTTTGCGCCTACCATGTTGATCACGGGTTTCGGCGAATCAGGGTTCCACACAGGAGAGGGAGCGTGAGAAAGGGATACCACATCCAAGGTAGGTCAATGGCTGCAATGGGATCGAGCTGAAATGTGGGAAAAGTTATTGAAGAGGAAACATCGAATGTAAGGGCCAATTAAAGACGAATTTTAGAAATTTAATTTCCTGTCACCTATGCAGAGCAGGAGTTTTTCATCACCAGAAATGGGTTAATGTCACCCACCAATGGAACAGATGATTTTTAAAAATTTCGGTCACAGTCACCTATAAAGAGCAGGGGTTTATTCACTGCAAAAATTGTAAAATGTCACCCAAGACATTTGAAATGTATTAACCTGTCTACTAGGTAGAGCAGGGGTATATCACAGCCAAACATTGGTGAATGTCATCCTAATATGTAACAGAAAAACTAGTGAAATTTATTAACCTGTCTACTAGGTAGAGCAGGGGTATATCACAGCCAAAAATTGGTGACTTTCACCCGAAAATTTAACAGACAAACTAGTGAAATATGTTTACCTGTCTACTAGTTAGAACAGCGGTATATAACAGCCAAAAATTGGTGAATTTCACCGAAAATGTACCAGACAAATTAGTGACATTTGTTTAACTGTCTACTAGGTAGAGCAGGGGTATATCACAGCCAAAAATTGGTGAATGTCACTTGACAATGTAACATAAAAAGTAGAGAAATGTATTAACCTGTCAACTAGGTAGAGCAGGGGTATATGACAGGCAAAAATTTGTGAATTTCACCCAAAAATGTAACAGACAAATTAGTGAAATTTGTTTACCTGTCTACTAGATAGAGCAGGGGTATATCACACCCAAAAATTGGTGAATTTCACCTGAAAATGTAACAGACAAATTAGTAAAATGGCATAAAATAAAATAAGCACAAATAAAAAAAAAATCTTGATGTATGAGGTGGAGTAGGAGGTTGAGGAGGCAGTGGACGTAGCAGTGTAGGTGGAAGCGGCGGTGGAGGAGGACAAGGTATCCAACACTGGTTTTTGATTTAAATAATTAATTTTTATTTTTGTTAAGGTACACCTCAAAAGAGTGGGAAATATCCAAACTACAACAATGATCAATTGCGCTGTAGTATAACAATGACTGAGTAAGGCCGGTATACATGTCTATTCTGCACAAGGTACAAACAAGTCCTGGGGGATCCATTCCTGGTTCATTTTAATGAACGTGAGCTTGTCCACATTGGCTGTGGACAGGCGGCTGCGCTTCTCTGTGATAACACCCCTGCCGTGCTAAACACACGTTCAGATAATACACTGGCTGCAGGGCAGGCCAGTACCTCCAAGGCGTAAAGGGCAAGCTCAGGCCATGTGCCCAATTTGGAGACCCAGAAGTTGAAGGGGGCAGACCCGTCATTTAATACGTGTAGGCATGTGCACACATACTGCTCCACCATGTTGCTGAAATGCTGCCTCCGGCCAAGACATTCCATATCAGCTGGTGGTGCTGGTTGTTGTGGCGTGCTGACAAAGCTTTTCAACATTTCGGCCTGCCTTCTGAGATGCTGGTCGTGCCCCAGCTGCGTTGGCGACCTCTTCCTTCTCCTCTGCCTTCGCCTTGTGCTTTCACTGTGCCCCCGCTGTCAGGTTGGAATGCCACAAGCTGCGCGTCTACCAGCGTGCGCTTGTACTCCTGCATCTTCCGATCACGCTCCAGTGATGGAATTAAGGACGGTATGTTGTCCTTGTAACGGTGATCCAGCAGCACAGTAATCAGCACAAGTTAGAATGTGGGCAACTCGTCGGTCGTTGCGGAGACACTGCAGCATGTAATCGCTCATGTGTGACAGGCTACCCAGAGGCAAAGAAAAGCTGTCCTCTGTGGGAGGTGTATCGTCTGTGTTCTCTGTATCCCCCTAGCCACGCACCAATGATGGCCATGAGCTGGTTTGGGTGCCACCCTGCAGTGAACACGGTTCCTCCTCCTCCATCTCCTCCACCTCATCATCCTCCAGAGCTGTGGACTGGCATTTGTGGGTACGGCAACTTACCCTCTGAGCCACTTGTGAATGAATGGATGGAAACCCTATGAAATGGTCTCTCTTCCTCCTCCTCCTCCTATGCCACATCCTCTTCCATGATCGCTAGAAGCGTTTGAGGCCATGAGGCCGAATTTACGCTGCAGCGCTGACAGGCGAGCAGAAGCAGGGTGAGAACACTAAAAGCGCGCACAGACGGCCCACACTTTCTGCAGTAGCTCTGACATATCGGGGGAATTTTTAAAGAACCTCTTCTCCACCAAATTCAGCACATGTGCCAGGCAAGGGATGTGCATAAAACCCGCTAGGCCCAGAGCTGCTACGAGATTTCACCCATTATCGCACACCACGAGGCCACAGCTATTTTGCCCAAAAAGGGTGTTTTCTAAAACCCAGAAAACTATTGCAGTACTTCAAGATTATATTTCACACTGACAAATGCAGCATAGGCCCCAGATGTAGAGGTATTGCCAAAAATTGGTGCTTTTTTAAACCCAGAAAAATAATGCAGTACTTCAAGCTTGTATTTAACAATGACAGATGCTGCAAACGCCACAAATTTAGTATTTTGCCCAAAATGGGTGTTTTTTTAATAGCAGAAAAAGAATATAATAGTAGTATCTAATGCTCGTATTTCACACTGACAGATGCAGCAAAGGCTGCAAATTTAGTATTTTCCCCAAAAAGGGTGTTTTTTAAAACCCAGAAAATTATTGCAGTATTTCAAGCTTATATTTCACACTGACAAATGCAGCATAGGCCCCAGATGTAGGGTATTGCCAAAAATTGGTGCTTTTTTAAACCCAGAAAATTATTGCAATATTTCAAGCTTGTATTTACCAATAACAGATGCAGCAAACACCACAAATTTTGTATTTTGCCCAAAAAGGGTGTTTTTTAAAACCTAGAAAATTATTGCAGTATTTCAAGCTTATATTTCACACTGACAAATGCTGCAAAGGCCCCAGATGTAGGGTATTGCCAAAAATGGGTGCTTTTTTAAACCTAGAAAATTATTGCAGTATTTCAAGATTGCATTTCACACTGACAAATGCTGCAAAGGCCATAGATGTAGGGTCTTGCAATAAATGGGTGACTGTTTAAACCCATAATATAATTGCAATATATCAAGCTTGTATCTGACTGTCACAAATGCACATATGCTGTACTGATGTACTGAACTTGCATAAAATGGCCGCCGCCCACCTAACTAACAGATGGATAAAAGTTAGTTTTCTGTGTCACTGGGCACTGGGCTCAGGGCAGGGTAAAAAGATTGTGCACTGCACCCAAAAAACTAAATCTAGGTAGATCGCTGAGTTAAGAAGCACTTCAGAATAAAGATTCTTTCCTATTCTCTCCATCACAGCAGCAGCATCCTATCCCTTCACTAATCAGAGCAGAGTGACGTGCATCGCTACGTGACTCCAGCTTATATAATGGCTGGTTCACATACTGCACTGGTCAATCACAGCCATGCAATTAGTAGGCATGGCTGTGATGGCTTCTAAGGGTACAAGAGTAAAACGCTTGTTGATTGGCTGCTTTGCAGCCTTTTAAAAAGCGCCATTAAATCGACGAACACCGAACTCGAACCTGAACTTTTACTGAAAGTCCAAAAATCTTAAAGTTTGCAACGAACCCGAACTTTACAGTTCGGGTTCGCTCAACCCTAATCATGCAATATTTTTATAGAGCAGGTTGTTACAGACGCTGTGATATCAAATATGTCTACTTTCTTTGATTGTTTGTTTACGTTTTGCTTAATAAAGCATTTTTGAAAAAAAAATAAGTTTTTCTGTCTCCATTTTCTGAATGCAATATTTATTTATATTTTTCTGCCAATCGTCTTGTGCAAGGGCTCATTTTTTGCAGGAAGAGTTGACGTTTTTATTGGTACCATTTTTGGCATGAATTTTTGATCATTCATTATTACACTTTATGAGGCAAGGTGACCAAAAAAATTGGTTGTTTTGGCACAGTTTTTGTTTATTTATTTTTACCACATTCACCTGAGGGGTTAGGTCACATGATATTTTTATAGAGCAGGTCTTTACGGCTGTGGGAATACCTAATATAAATACTTTTTTCTTATTTATTCAAATTTTACACAATAATTGCATTTTTTTAACAAAAAAAATAATGTTTTAGTGTCTACATAGTATAAGAGACATAGCTTTTTTATTTTTTGACCGACTGTCTTAGGTAGGGGCTCATTTTTTGTGGGATGAGATGACGGTTTGATTGGTTCTATTTTGGGGAGCATAAGCCTTTTTGATCGCTTGGTGTTGCACTTTAAATGATGTTAGGTGACAAAAAATTGCTTTTTTGGTACTGTTTTTATATATATATATTTTTTAGTACGTCAAAATGCGGAAACGCACCTGCCGCCATGACATACTATTACATAAAATGTTGGGAAGGGGTTAAGAATGCTATTATTTTACCTTATGACCATGTTATAAGGGAAAGAAATACAGTAAATAGACTTTAATGGGGTCTGGGGTTGCTCATCCCTATCATCTCCTAGCAACCATGCGTGAAAATCGCACCATATCCACTTGCGATTTTCACGAAGACCAATTCATTTCTATGGGGCCTGCGTTGCCTGAAAAAAGCTGAATATAGAACATGCTCATGACAAACATCGCTCATGTGCACAGCCCTATTGAAATGAATGTGTCAGGATTCAGTGCGGATGCAATGCGTTCACGTCACGCATTGCACCCGCGATGAATACTTGCCCGTGTAAAAGGGGCCTTAGAGATCAGCCGTCACTCCAATGAATGAAAAACCTCTATTTAGGTGGTAATGTAATACAATATTTCATTATCAAGGTTTGAGTATTTTAACATGAACTGTTGATTAGGGTTGAGCGAACCCAAACTGTAAAGTTTGGGTTCGTACCGAACTTTAGGATTTTTGGACCCCGGACCCGAACCCGAACATTTCAGTAAAAGTTCGGGTTTGGGTTCGGTGTTCGGCGCTTTCTTGCCACTTTTTAAAAGGCTGCAGAGCAGCTAATCAACAAGCGGTTAACTGTGTGCCCCTAGAAGCCATCACAGACATGCCTACTAATGGCATGGCTGTGATTGGCCAATGTAGCATGTGACCCAGCCTCTATATAAGCTGGAGTCACGTAGCGCTGCACGTTACTTTGCTGTGCTTAGTGTAGGGAGAGGATGCTGCTGGGGATTTCAGGGAGAGAATCTTGCTCAAAATGTGAATCTAACTCAGCGATCTACATACATTGTGTTGTGTGGGTGAGGGCACATTTTTTTTAATATCCTGCCCTGAGCCCAATGACCGAAAAAAATTAATAACTTTTATAAGTCAGTTAGGTTGTCGTCGTAGGCGGCCATTTTATGCAAGCTCAGTGCATCAGCACTGCAACTGAGCTTTTGGGACATTGAAATCCAAGCTTTAAAAACAGCTCAAATAATTTGTTTGTAAAAATTTACAACATCTGGTGCATTTGCAAGCTTAATAAGTGTGCAATTTAAGCTAGAAATACAGCCATCATTTTCTTGGTTTTTAAAAACACACTTTTTTGCCAAAAAACACTATTTTCCAGATCTGCAAGTGTTACATTTAAATTTTATATATACAGCTTTCATATTCTGTTAACAAAAAAACACTTTTTTGCCAATATACAACATCTGGATTAGTCAGTGTGCAATTTAAGCTAGAAATACAGCCATCATTTTCTGGGTTTTTAACCCCTTAAGGACTCAGCCCTATTTCACCTTAAGGACTTGGCCATTTTTTGCAAATCTGACCAGTGTCACTTTAAGTGCTGATAACTTTAAAACGCTTTGACTTACCCAGGCCGTTCTGAGATTGTTTTTTCGTCACATATTGTACTTCACGACACTGCTAAAATTGGGTCAAAAAAGTTAATGTTTTTGCATAAAAAGTTTCAGTTTCTTTATTTCTGTAATACATAGTAATACCCCCAAAAATTGTGATGACTTTACATTCTCCATATGTCTACTTCATGTTTGTATCATTTTGGGAATGCCATTTTATTTTTTGGGGATGTTACATAGCTTAGAAGTTTGGAAGCAAATTTGAAAATTTTAAAAAAAAATTCCAAATCAGACTTTTATGGACCAGTCTAGGTCTCAAGTCACTTTGTGAGGCTTGACGTAATAGAAACAACCAAAAAATTACCTCATTTTAGAAACTACACCCCTCAAGGTATTCAAAACTGATTTTAACTTTGTTAACCCTTTAGGTATTCCACAAGACTTCATGGCAAATGGACCTAAAATGTAAGTATTTGGATTTTTCTGGGGAAAATTTTCCAATATAATCAATTTTTTCCAGGAACAAAGCAAGGGTTTACTGCCAAACAAAACTCAATATGGGTTGCCCTTGATTCTGTAGTTTGCAGAAACACCCCATATGTGGTCCTAAACTACTGTTTGGCCAAACGGGAGGACATAGAAGGAGAACGCCATATGGTTTTTGCAAGGCAGATTTTGCAGGACTGGTTTTGTTTATACCATGTCCCATTTCAAGCCCCCTGTTGCACCCCTAGAATAGAAATTCCCCAAAAGTGACTCCATCTAAGAAAGTACACCCCTCAAGGTATTCAAAACTGGGTTTACAAACTTTGTTAACCCTTTAGGTGTTCCACAAGAGTTAATGGCAGATGGGCAAACAATTTAGGTATTTCAATTTTTTGAAAATTTTCCATTTTAACCAATTTTTTCCAGTAATAAAATGCGAAACAAAACTTAATATGGGTTGCCCTGATTCTGTAGTTTGCAAAAACACCCCATATGTGGTCCTAAACTACTGTTTGGCCAAAAACAGGAGGGCATAGAAGGAGGGGAACGCCATATGGGTTTGGAAGGCAGATTTTGCAAGACTGGTTTTGTTTATACCATGTCCCATTTCAAGCCCCTAGAATAGAAATTCCAAAAAAGTGACAGGTGGTTGTTGTTTTGGGACTATTTTAGGGTAAATATGATTTTTGGTTGCTCTATATTACACTTTTTTGAGTTAAGGTAACAAAAAATTTAAATTCTAAAATAGTTTCTACATTCGCTATTTAGTTTTGTGGAACACCTAAAGGGTTAACAAAGTTTGTAACGTAACTTTTGAATACCTTGAGAGGTGTAGTTTCTTAGATGGGGTCACTTTTTTGGAGTTTCTAGTCTAGGCTACATCAGGGGGGGCTTCTAATGGGACATGGTGTAAATAAACCAGTCCATCAAAATCTGCCTTCCAGAAACCATATGGAGTTCCCTTCGTTCTATGCCCTGCCATGTGGCTATATAGCAATTTACGACCACATATGGGGTTTTTCTGCAAACTACAGAATCAGGGCAATAAATATTTTGTTTTGTTTGGCTGTTAACCCTTGCTTTATTAATGGAAAAAAAGGATTTAAATGGAAATTTTGAAAAAAAAATGGGCGTTTTGGCACCATTTTTATTTTATATTTTTAACGCTGTTCATCCGAGGGGTTTGGTCAAATGTTATTTTTATAGGGCAGATTCTTATGGACACGGTGATACCTTATATGTCTACGTTTAAAATTTGTTTAGATTTTACACTATATTATCATTTTAGGAACAAAAAAAAAAATTTTAGTACCTCCATAGCCTAGGACAGGCATCCTCAAACTGCGGCCCTCCATCTGTTGCAAAACTACAACTCCCAGCATGCCCGAACAGCCTACAGGTATCATCCTACAGCAGGGCATTGTGGGAGTTGTAGTTTTGCAACAGCTGGAGGGCCGCAGTTTGAGGATGCCTGGCCTAGGAGCTACAGTTTTATTTTTTTTGTTGGGTGTCAATCTAATGTAGGGGCTCATTTTTTGCAGGATGAGATGGCGGTTTTATTGGCACTAAGTGGGGGTGCATATGACATTTTGATCGCTCGCTATTACACTTTTTGTGATGTTAGGTGACAATAAATTGGATTTTTTACACTTTTTTTTTAACGCTGTTCATCCGGGGGGTTGGGTTAAATGTTATTTTTATAGAGAAGATTTTTACGGACGCGGCGATGCCCAATATGTATGGCTCTCAGACTTTGGAGACATAAACAGGCATCCTCAAACTGCGGCCCTCCAGATGTTGTAAAACTACAATTCCCACCATGCCCTGCTGATAGCTATAGGTTGTCTGGGCATGCTGGGAGTTATAGACTTACAACATCTGGAGGGCCGCAGTTTGAGGATGCCTGCACTAAAACGAATATTTTTGGAAAAAATAAATTGTTTCCGTGTCTCCAAAGTCTGAGAGCCATAGTTTTTTATGTTCTCTAGGGGACTGTTGGGGATTATACAAATTTAGTACTCCATGGAAGTGTGATACTCCCTGAAGCAATCGATAATGCAGAGACCCGGATGATCGGGCAACTGTCACATTGAGTGGTGGTGTCCTTCCGTATCCCAGTCTTGTGACACACTCTGCATCTTTTTTGAGTTCGTCCCTTCTTTCTAGTATGGGGGACCACACCTGGAAAATGTTGGCCAGGGACGATCCGGGCTCCTCCAATTCCCGAGATATTCCGGCCTGCTATTTCCAGGTCTGAAAAAATCAGGTCCTTGAGCACTGCCTCATAGATAGTACAAAAGCGTTGTACAAGGCAACCTGTACCAAGTAGACCGTAACTTTTTTGTACCATGCCCGTGTTTTGCGCATGGCATTATATGGCTTGAGGACTTGATCAGAGAGATCAACTCCTCCCATATACAGATTGTAGTCGACGATACAATCTGGCGTGAGGACCGTTGCCGCGGTACCTCGCACAGGGGACAGGGGTGATGCTGTTAATGTGATTGTGGAAGTATAAGGACATCCTTTTGTCCTTTCGACCTTACCAGCAAAGTTTCCACTGTTAATTAGGGCACGGGTCTCACCCCTGGGGATAGGTACCTGGAGGGGGGTGGGCAGGGAGGCCGCACTGATTTTTGCGCACGGTCCCACAAGCGGACGTGGATCTGGCGACAAGGGACCTGAACAAGGGAATGCTAATATAAAAGTTATCCACGTACAAGTGGTAACCCTTATCTAGCAGTGGGTGCATAAGGTCCCACACGAGTTTCCCGCTAACACCCAGAGTGGGGGGACATTCTGGGGGTTGAATACGAGAATCTCGCACCTCGTACACACACGAAAATTTTTAAGTGTACCATCAGGTATTCTCATAAACTTTGTACATTTTCACGCCATACCTCGCCCGCTTAGTGGGAATGTATTGGCGGAAACTGAGTCTCTCCTTGAACGCAACGAGAGACTCATCAACCGCGACCTCCCTTCCAGGTACGTAGGCCTGCGCAAATTTGGCCCCAAAGTGATCGATGACCGGCCGTTTCTTATACAGACGGTCATAGACAGGATCACCTCGGGGGGGGGACATGCTGCATTATCTGAATAATGCAGACATTTCCGGATGGCCTCAAACCGGGGGCGTGTCATGGCCTTACTGTAGAGTGGGGTCTGGTAGAGGACGTCCCTACTCCAGTATTGCCTGACACTGGGGGGAGAAAGTGGCAGCACCCCTGGGTGGGTCTAGGGTCTCACAGCTAAGTGCTGTGGACCCCAACAACCAGAGACCACCAAAAACAATAAATCAGTAAAAAAAAAAAAACATTCCCACTAATTAACTCTACCTTCTATCCCTGCCTAATAGTGCCTCTCCCTCACTGACCCTAACCTACCTGGAGGGTGATGGGTGCCGACGAGGGGATCGCAGGAGCTGGTGAGGACGGTGCTGGACAGTACAGGTGCAGCAGCAGGAAGAGGAGGGGAGAGAGGAGCATCGGGAGTTTGAATCTCCCGCCTGTCTCCAGCACCAAGGACAGCACCAATCAGCACCACGGCCAGCAACGGCACTTCCAAATGCTCGGACTGTGATTGGTGGTGTGTAATCACACCACCGATCACCATCCTTTTTCGGTTCATCGGGTCACCGGAGACCTGAATGGACCACAAACGCAGCAAACCGCAGGTCTGAATTGACCTGCGGTTTGCTTCGATCGCTGATATGGAATGATTTCACCAGACATCCTGTTCCGATTAACCCCCTCCATGCCGCAATGTAGTCTTAATCCCATGACGTACCGGTACGTCATGGGTCCTTAAGGACTCAGGAACCATGCCTTACCGTTACATCATGGGTCCCTAAGGGGTTAAAAACACACTTTTTTGCCAAAAAACACTATTTTCCAGATCTGCAAGTGTTAAATTCAAGTTTAATATATACAGCAGTCATATTCTAGGGTTATATAGTGCTGTCATATTCAGTTATTAAACTAACAACCGTTTGGGGAAAAAAAAGTTTATTTTACAGCCTTTGCTGCAGATGTCAACGTGAGATACAGCATTTACATAGTGTGGTTGTATTCAGGTATTTGAAATACCGACATTTGGTGCGCAAATATTTAATTGAGGCCTAGTGTGGGTCAGGCCTTGTGAGATACACCCTGTATATACAGGGCTTATATTCTTCTATTAATAAAACACCCTTTTTGGGGCAAAATACAAAATTTTTCAGGCCTTGCAGCATCAGCACGTTTGAAATTCCAGGGTTATATACTGCTGTCATATTCAGTTATTAAACTAACCCACCAGTTTGGGTAAAAAAAAAATAGTTGGCAGTCTTTGCTGCAGATGTCATTGTGAGATGCACCCTTTAAATACAGGGGTTCTATTCAGGTATTTGAAATACCGACATTTGGTGCACAAATCTTTAATTATGGCCTAGTGTGGGTCAGGCCGTGTGAGATACACCCTATATATACAGGGCTTATATTCTTCTATTAATAAAACACCCTTTTTGGGGCAAAATACACAATTGTTGCACCCTTACATCATCAAGACGTTTGAAATTCCCTATTTTATTCAGGTATTTTAAATACAGCCATTTTTGACAAACAAATTTAATTGAGGCCTAGTCTGGTTCAGGGCGTGTGAGATACATCCTTTAAATACAGTGGTTTTATTCAGGTATTTGAAATACAGCCATTTTTGGCAAACAAATTTAATTGAGGCCTAGTCTGGTTCAGGGCATGTGAGGGATGTGGCCCAGGTCGTGGTGCTGCTGGTGGAGCTCCTGTTGCAGGGTGAGGACGTGGTCGATCTGTGCCATCTACTCGCACAAGTGAAACCTCTTCCTCAGGTGCGAGTAGGACGACAGAACCTGCAGCGGTATTTGGTCGGGCCTAATGCGGCTCTACGAAAGGTGAGGCCTGAACAAGTACAGGCGATAGTAGATTAGGTTGCTGACAGTGGCTCCATTTACTTCACATTGTCTCCCACCCAGTCTCATGCTGAAAGACCACAGTTGGCACCTGCAGCCGATGTCCATCAGTCTTTCACCCCACCCCCTTGCAAATCAGCCAAGCAGTCTGAGCCCCAAGTCATGCAGCAGTCTCTTCTGCTTTTTGATGACTCTGTTAGCAGGGTTTCCCAGGGCCATCCACCTAGACCTGCCCCAGAAGTGGAAGAGCTTGAGTGCACTGATCTTTCAAGATGAGTATATGGAAGGACCATCCAAGCTGATGACGAAACACAGGTGCCAACTGCTGGGGCTTTTTGAAAGTGTGCAGACCGACAAGGAGGGCAGGGGTGAAGACTGGGTGGAAGATGATGTGGAGGACGATAAGGTCCTCGACCCCACATGGAATCATGCGAGTGACCTATGTAGTTCGGAGGAAGAGGCGGTGGTCGCACAGAGCCACCAGCACAGCAGAAGAGGGAGCAGGGTGCAAAAGCAGAGCGGCCATCCTCCAGACAGTACGCCTGCTACTGCCCACCGCAGCAAGGGACCGAGCACACCAAAGCCAGCTCCAAGGAGTTCCCTGGCATGGCAGTTCTTCAGACAATGTGCTGATGACAAGACACGAGTGGTTTGCATGCTGTGCAATTAGAGCCTGAAGCGAGGCATAAACGTTCTCAACCTGAGCACAACCTGCATGACCAGGCATTTAAGTGCAAAGCACGAGCTCCAGTGGAGTAGACACCTCAAAAACCAAGAAAGGTCTCTGGCTCCTCCTGCTTCCTCTTCTGCTGCAGTCTCGGCCTCTTCATCCACCTCTGGAGTGACAGTGCCACCTGCCACCCCGCAAACAGAGGATCTTTCAGCAACACCACCACCTGGGTTACCAAGCATCTCCACAATCTCCCACGGAAGCGTTCAGCTCTTCATCTCCAAAACGCTGGAGAGGAAGAGGAAGTACCCCCCTACCCACCCGCGATCACTAGCCCTGATTGCCAGCATTTGTAAATTACTAGCCTTTGAAATGCTGTCATTCCATCTGGTAGAGATGGATAGTTTTAAAGGCCTTATGGTTGTGGCTGTCCCACAGTATGTTGTGCCCAGCCGCCACTACTTTTCCAGGTGAGACATCCCTTCCCTGCACAACCAAGTAGGGGACAAAATCAGGTGTGCACTGCGCCACGCCATCTGTGGCAAGGTGTACCTCACTACGGATTCGTGGACCAGTAAGCACGGCCAGGGACGTTATATCTCCATAACAGCACACTGGGTTAATGCAGTGGCCTGAGGCAGATAGCAGTTTGGTGCATCTCCTTTCACCACCGAGGATTGCAGGGCACTTCAGTTTGCCTCCTGTTGCTTCCTCCTGCTACTCTGCTTCCTCATCCTCTACCAGCTCCTCATCCAGTCAGAATAACACATTCACCACTAACTTCAGCACAGCCAGGGATAAACGACAGCAGGCACTTTTAAAACGTATCTGTTTGGGGGACAAACCCCATACCGCACAGGAGCTGTGGACGGGCCTTGAATAACAGACCGATGAGTGGTTGGTGCCAGTGAGCTTAAAGCCCGGCCTGGTAGTGTGTGATAATGGGCAAAATCTCATAGCAGCTCTGGGACTAGCCGGTTCGATGCACCTACCTTTGCTGACGCATGTGCTGAATTTGGTGGTGCAGAGATTCCTTAAAAATTACCGCGATATGTCAGAGCTGCTGCATAAAATGCGGGCCGTCTGTGCATGCTTTCAGCGTTCTCACCCTGCTGCTGCTTGCCTGTCATCGCTGCAGCGTAACTTCGGACTTCCCGCTCACCGCCTCATATGGGACGTGCCCACAAGGTGGAACTCCACCTTGCACATGCTGGCCAGACTGTGC